>NW_008824002.1:793732-795629 GCF_000699105.1 Pygoscelis adeliae
TTATTTTTCTCTTTCTTCTCTTGTTTCTCCTTTAAATTGTATTTTCCTGTTTCCTAAATGAACCAGGAACTTTTTAAGCTATAGTATGTGAATATATTGTAAGTCAGGGAGAAGAAACATCTTCGTCTCCTAGTGTCTTAGAAAACTAAATATTGCAGATCTGTAGGTTTTGTCAAGTATAACCTCTTGGTTACTATTTCTGGAAACAAACGAATTTCAGTTAATAGAAAAGTTAAAAATAGCTACAAAAGGTACACGGTAAGGCTTTAAACCAAATGTTTTTGCTTCTTTATGACCTTGAAGTTTATATAGTTATTTACATCTCTGTGAAGGCACTGAAATAATCCCTGATGAAAAAATTACTATTTTGTCATTTTAGAATATAAAGTTTGCCTGAGTTTTATTTGGGCCATTGAAGAAACACAGTTAGAAAATCTGTTCTCCACACTTGCAATATTGATTGCTGACTGAGCATATTTTAGAATAAAATCAAATTCTTTATTTTAATTTTTGTTTTGATTTTTTTTAAGAACAGTAAAATTCCTTTCCACATGTACTTTAAACCCCCTGTTTTTCTTTATGATAGCTGCCTTCATTATTTACGGTCCCATTCTTGCTTGATCAGTCTTGCCTGGGCCTGGTTGTGGTAAGTGTGATTACTGAGGGACTAAAAGCAGATTAAAGGACAAAACCATTCAAAGCCAAGTCCTAACTGTCATAAGACCACAACCGCTACAATTAACTTATTTCCAGCTCTACATTTTCTTTTTCTTTGTATCAATAAAGGTACCATTCCTTTTTCTTTTACTCTTTTGATGTAGTGTCACTGGAAGGTTAGTGATGACACACAGAAAATCTTGAACATTGTAAACTTTCTTCATTTTTTTTACTATTGAAAATGTTTTTCATAACTCTTAAATTTTCCTTATGGTTAGCTGTTGGAATTCACAGTATGTATTACACAAATTTTGTTTGGACAGTTGTTACTGAGGGAAAGTCATACGAATCACCATTTACATGTTCTATGAAAGGAAACAAGCAGTGTGTCTTGCTAGACATTGACTTTCTTCTCCGTCTGCAGAACACACTTGAAAGATATTCCGACATAAATGTAGCTACTGTGTCTAAAAGCTTTTTAAAAGCTATATAAAACTACTTGAGACAGAAATAAGTCTTTTCTTCACTACCAGTGAGAACAGAATGTGCAATCAACAGCAATATAATAAAAACAGGAAAAAAAAAATCGGGAACTTCACTAGATTAATTTCTCATACTGTGTCAATCACATTGTATTACCTGAGCTTTTGGGAAATAAGTGTCCTTAAAGGATTTTGTGATATGTCAATAATCTTGCTAAGTTTTTGGATATTCTGTTTAATATACAGGTATGTAAGAAAGTCAACTACCATCTGATGTGTCATATAATTATATGCATAATCCTAATACAGAAGTGTAGTGATACTGTCCTGAATAGGCAGAAGCTATACAGAAACATTCTTCTGCTTCTGTAAGTCTCTCCTTTTCCAACTGGGGACTGCTGACAGTAAGTAAAATGTCTAAGTGTAGCTATTTGAAAAAAATCCTGCTATTATTTTTCAGTTAAAGAAGATTATTTTGTAGCAGGTTGAGGTATGGTTACTATAGTAGGAGTGCACCCTGCTTTTAGTTTTTCTTCTGTTCTTTTGTCAAAAAAAACCCTTTATGAAAGGTGCCAAGAGCTTCAGATGGGGGGAAGTGCTTCTGTATGTGTAAATAAAGGACAGAACTGAGACAATGCAGCAATATTCTCTGAGTACATTTGGGAGGCATTTGGATTATTAGATATCCACTTGGAATTTGAACTTTTTGCACTTCTGCTTCAGAGTGATGTATGGAGGAATGAACTTTCAGTGGCATT
>NW_008824002.1:795650-796907 GCF_000699105.1 Pygoscelis adeliae
TTAATATGGCCACATGCCTGTGCATATGTTACTTGAACATGAAAACAGCAGCAACTGGCTTAGCCAGGCATCAAAAAAGTGTAATGAACTGTATTTATAGCTTGGGTTAAAGTTTGACTTACATGAGTAAGAAAAGAGATTTGGATGGATGGAAAAACATTCGGCTTGTATTTATTCTTCTCTGACATAATTTTAAAATGTCACTTAAAGTAGAATGTATCCTTGGGCAATCTATTCTGTAAGTATATAATTACAGATGGCCAACAAATGTTGAACTGTTCTAGTATTATAAATGAGTATTTGGGTATGTCCTAATATGATAGACCCAATGAATACATTTGTCACATTTAAATTAGAGCATTTATTACAGAAGAAATTATTAAAACCTTATTTATGACACTGAATATTTAAACAAAGTTTGTTCTTATTCTGTTGGGCCTTCCACAATTCAATAGCCTAAATTAAAAAAGAAAATCTGAGGGAATAAAAGGAAGGAATAAAATTACTTTGGCAGATGGGGTAGGAAAGGAGCATGAAACAGCTGGAGAGTACTTAGAATATGACAGTCCTTTTCTGTATTTCTTTTTTGTTGCTGCTTCGGGAGTATAACAGAAACTCAGGTTCAATGTATGTCCTATCAAATAAGTATCTACATGAATTACAGATGTGGTTCTTGCTGGGGCATATTTTTATCTCTGTGCCACAGACATCTTTAGTTTAAGATGCTTGCTATTCTGGCGTGCAGCCTTTAACATTTGTTTTGTCTGTTCTCTCCTGTGGTGCCAAGCAAACAACTTCTTAGCTCCACTGTCTGCATTTTAGCATCTGCTATGTCTTTGCATGTGACTATATTCTCCTTCACTAGTGTCAAAATTGTTCTGGTTAATCACAAGGAAATTTCTTATAATAGACCCCCTGTATCGGGTTTGTGTGGCAAAGTTTTGGTAGCAGGGGGGCTACAGGGGTGGCTTCTCTGAGAAGCTGCTAGAAGCTTCCCCCGTGTCTGATAAAGCCAATGCCAGCCAGCTCCAAGATGGACCCACTGCTGGCCAAGGCTGAGCCCATCAGCAACAGTGGTAGTGCCTCTGTGGGAACATATTTAAGAAGGGGGAAAAAAATGTGCAGCAGCAATTGCAGCCGGAGAGAGGAGTGAGAATATGTGAGAGAAACAACTCTGCAGACACCAAGGTCAGTGAAGAAGGAGGGGGAGGAGGTGCTCCAGGCACCGGAGCAGAGATCCCCCTGCAGCCCCTGGTG
>NW_008824002.1:797088-801807 GCF_000699105.1 Pygoscelis adeliae
CATGCTGGAGCAGTCTGTTCCTGAAGGACTGCACCCCGGGGAAAGGACCCACTCTGGAGAAGTTTGTAAAGAACTGCAGCCCATGGGAAGGACTCATGTTGGAGAATTTCATGGAGGACTGTCTCCCGTGGGAGGGACCCCATGCTGGAGCAGGGGAAGAATGTCAGGAGTTCTCCCCCTGAGGAGGAAGGAGCAGCAGAAACAATGTGTGATGAACTGACCACAACCCCCATTCCCCATCCCCCTGTGCCACTGGGGGGAAGGAGGTAGAGAAAATTGGGAGTAAAATTGAGTCTGGGAAGAAGGGAGGGGTGCGGGTAAGGTGGTTTTTTTTTAAGATTTGGTTTTATTTCCTATTATCCTACTCTGATTTGATTGGTAACAAATTAAACTAATTTCCCTAAGTTGAGTCTGTTTTGCCTGTGAGTGATCTCTCCCTGTCCTTATCTCGACCCACGAGCCTTTCATTATATTTCTTCTCCCCTATCCAGCTGAGGAGGGGAGTGGTATAGCGGCTTCAGTGAACACCTGGCGTTCAGCCAGGGTTAACCCACCACACACCCATAGGCCCCTTTCTGAAGATGTCTAACCAGTCTTGTGGGTTATTCTTTCCTTCCTAGTTCCAGTGATACCTTTTCTTTTTTCTTCCCACCTCATGTTTTTTGTTTGTTTGTTTGTTTTGGGGTTTTGGGGGGTGGGTGGTGTTGGGTTTTTTTTGTTTGTTTGTTTGGTTGGTTGGTTTTTTTAAGACTGGTTTGGACAAAAGATTCTTGTAGGACTGGGAGTACTCTATTTTTCATTCTTTTTCGAGTCAGTAAGTACCTTCTTCGAGAAATGCATCTTCCAGAACCAAGATGATTTAAATGATTAGGGAGTGTTAGCCAGCTTGGATTACTCTGGCTACCAATCTTTCCAAGGTTTCTTGGATTTGCCTGAAAAAACAAGAGACACAACAGGTAGCAAAATTGACTTGCCACATTTTTTTTAAAATCAGTAATCACTTGCTCCGGATAGCTCTATAGAAGTATTGACCAGGTCTTTCTTTTTTGTGATTTGTTTTGTTTTGGGGGGGGGGGGGGGGGGGGTGATTTCAGCAGCGCCAGCCACATGTCATTAGTATATCTAAAAAAAAAAAAAAAATTACAGTTATTTCATTAGTAAAGCTTAAAATACTTTACCAACAAATTCAATAATATTCTTCAATTTTATAGATGAGAAAAACGAAGTACAGAAAAAAGGAAGGGTGTTGCTTGGCTACTGTCACTGAAGGCCACTTTGAATTTCATTTTCCTCTGGTAAGATTGATTTTTTTCCAGAGGGTGTGTTCTCTGTGTCACGATGATATACATGGGGAGGAAGCTGATTTCAACTTGGTAGGAAATTATCAGAGCATCGTGGTAACCAGGCTTGTATTCCTGAATACTTTTGAATCAATTCTTTTGCTGATGATTTTTGTCCACTCATACTGGTAATTGGCACATTCTTCTAATTTAAAATATATTTAAAACCCAATTTAGTCTTTGTCTGGGCTCATGGATAATCTGGCAGCAATATTGTCTGGACAGAATGACATATTTTTATTTCTGTGTGTTATAATGCATCAACTAAAGTCACATGTTCACAGTTAAGGATATTTCATGTCTTTAGGATATTGAATTCATGTGTGTTGTGAAAGTGACTTTTAAATTATATGCAAATAGTTTTTGACTAATACTTGAATGAGCTAGTGTAATACTTTTTGTAGTTCAATTTACTACTGCTTGTAAGAATCTTGATAACCTTCAATTAAAGATTACTAGAGGCAAAGGTACCTTTTAGTGTTGTGTTGTTTTTTTTTTTCTGGCACTTGCCTTTTATAGGAACAGTAATAGGAGCAAAAATTGCTCGTTGTTGAAGTGATTTTCCTGTTCTGATAGATTAGTCCTGAGATATGCAGTTCCTTCTTTTAAATAAAAGAAAGTAAAGGATGTTGCTACTATACCAGATCAAGGCAAGTCAGACACTGAGGTAATGGCAGACAGACTGAGGAAGCAATCTTTGATTTAGGCCCAGCTGTTCCTCAAAATTAAGCCTGAGTGACACTGCCTGGATCACCGAGAGGTGTAGCTTCTGTTGGGTTCTCAGGGAGTCAGTGATACTTATTAAATGACTTAATCAGAAAATTGAGTACAGGGAAGAATTATTTTCTTATAGTAGCAATTATTTTCAACAGTCTATTTATCTAGTAATAGTGTTTCTGGTTGGGAAGATCTGTGCTCATAAATACATTAATTAAATGGCAGTATGCAATATACTCTAATTATAGTTTTATGTTCCTGAATGTAACACAGAATGTTGTGTTAATTCAGTCATAACTATATGTCTATTTTTAACCACATACTACCTTAGAGTATACGTAGTAAGAAACTTTCTGTGGTAGCAACTCTTATAAAGAAAATGATGATAAAGTTAGTGCTGATAGATAAATGTATTAAAGTATAAAGTATTTTCAATTCTTATACCAAATTTTCCTATGGGTTTTTCCAAGGCACTTTTGTTCATGGTAGAAGATTCTTTTGGAATCTAGCTTTAGCAGCAAAACAACTAGCCTCAGATGTACTTTCACAGTGACCATGCCTCGTCTAAGTTTGAGTTTTTTCAAAAAGCAATGGGAAGCCATGTTACTAGTCCCCTAATTTAAATGCTTATTTTATTCCAAAGACCAATCAAATATTAATATTTGTCAGCTACAGATAGAGGAATCAGAAATACTTATATGCAGGGAATTCAGAGATAGTGCTTGGAATTATTCCCTGGGTAGCACAGATATAAGTGTTTAATAATGCTTTTGATGATTGTATCTAAACACATTTATATTGTGACACTAAGCAATTTCTTATATATGTGTCTATTATTTAATTCTAGAGTATGCTTCTCAAGGCAGAAAAATTTCAGGGTCTAAAATGTTAAAGTTATCAATAAAACTTTTGTCTGTGAAGTTGGTAATAAATGGACATGAGTGGAATGATCATTTTATTCTAACCTTAATATTATGTATATTAAATTGGGATTTACTGTCTGTGGTTTGTTCAGTAGATATGTTTATATGTTTCACTTATTTTATTGTGACTGAGCAGTAAAGAAAAAGGGTTTTCTAAAGAGTAATCTGTATAAGAGAGTTTTAAATTAATCTGTGCCGCCCATTTAGGCATGCTCATCAGATTACTCATTTGAAGACATTTTTGTGTGGCAAAATAGTAGCTCTTTATCTGCACCAGTTCACTAGTTTATTTCTTATATTAGATAATCCTTCATTAAATGACTGGAAGATCAGTCAGAAGCATGAAGATTTTCCTCTGATTCTCTATATATAGAGTTAGGCTATCAGCAATTTTTCTTAAATTTGCTCTGACTGTTTTTTCTGCTTGAAGCAGTTGTTTGCAAAGGATGGAAAACTGTTTTTATTTACTCTAAGAATTAGTTTGTGATTATGAGTGTCACTAGCTGAAATATACAGGCCATTCTGCTAAGGGATAGCAGGACGGGTTATAAGGTGTTTGTATGGTAAATATTTCTACTTACCAGTATCAAGGAAATCTTCTCAGTAGAGATCACAGTATATTAGAACTTGTGCTAAATGGCACTTTCAGTGAGAGGCAACATTAAGGTCAAGCCAAACCTAGAAAATGATCGAGACAAGCCCCAGGAAGCAGGTGATTTGAGATTAACATTAAAAGGCTACGATAATCTGTGAATGTTTCTGAAAGTCTAACCCAGACCACTATGTTAAAAATCATTAGCAAGTATAATTTAGGCATAAACACTTTGTTTCTATTCCATGGGCAAGGAGACATCTCTAGATGTTTTGTTGTTGAAAGCCTGCCCAGATTTTCTTCTTCTGGAATGAAAAGATATGCACCACTAATGAAAGGAAAACTTAAAAGGGTTCCCACAATTTTTCCACCACGTGCAGGCAATAAAAGTTATTAGGAGGACACTTGCTACTTCTCTATTGTCAGATTCAACACAGGGCAACCTTCAGCATCCCAGATGAGATTAGGCCAATTGAAGATCAGAGGCTTGGCTCATGACCGGAATCAAATAAATCTGAAGCATCTTCCTAAGTGCTGTAGAGTTGACCTCAGTTTTATGTTTCTAAATATCTGCATTTATTCCAAATTCTGTGATCATCTGGAAGGAAACACTACTTTCATTTTTTTCATTATGTGGGGAAAGGAAGGAAAGCTGAACAAGAACAAAGAATTATATTAAATCTATCCAGAAACCATATGTTTTTTTCTATGTGCTGAAATGAACTGTATCATTCCCGCTTCTACTATATTTACTATAATAGCATCTGAGCAGAAGTTAAACTTGCTGATTTAAAGATTAAAGGAATTAAACTGATGCCTTTCTATCTTACTCCATATAAAATATTCAAATGGATTCACTAGATGATATTATTTAGTTGCCCAGATTATGACTGAGGTTATACATGTTGGTTGTTTGGGGTTTTTTTAATTCAAAGCTGCTGTCGTGGTTTAACCTCAGCCGGCAACTGAGCACCACACAGCTGCTTGCTCACTCTCCCCCCCTCCGGTGGGATGGAGGAGAGAACTGGAAGAGTAGAAGTGAGAAAACTCGTGGGTTGAGATAAAAACAATTTAATAATTGAAATAAAATAATAATAATAATAAAAGAATATACAAAGCAAGTGATGCACAGTGCAATTGCTCACCA
>NW_008824002.1:803153-836512 GCF_000699105.1 Pygoscelis adeliae
TGAACTATCTCCTCTTTAATTTGTTCAAAGGCTTGCTGCTGCTCAGGGCCCCATTCAAAGTTGTTCTTCTTCTGGGTCACTAGATAGAGAGGGCTTACGATCAGACTATAACCTGGAATATGCATTCTCCAAAAACCCACAACACCTAAGAAAGCTGGTGTTTTCTTCTTGCTAGTTGGTGGACACATGGCTGTTGTTTTGTTGATCACATCCATTGGGATTTGATGACATCCATTTTATTCCTAACAACTGGATCTCCTGTGCAGGTCCCTTGACCTTGCTTTGTTTTATGGCAAAACTGGCTTTCAGAAGGATTTGGACTATTTTCTTCCCTTTTTCAAAAACTTCTCCTGCTGTGTTGCCCCACACAATGATGTCATCAATGTATTGCAGGTGATCTGGAGCTTCACCCTGTTCCAGTGCAGTCTGGATCAGTCCATGGCAAGTGGTGGGGCTGTGTTTCCACCCCTGGGGCAGTCGGTTCCAGGAGTACTGGACACCCCTCCAGGTGAAAGCAAACTGTGGCCTGCACTCTGCTGCCAAAGGGATCAAGAAAAATGTGTTAGCAATATGAATTGTGCCATACCACTTGGCTGCCTTTGACTCCGGTTCATATTGGAGTTCTAGCATGTCCGGCACGGCAGCACTCAATGGTGGTGTGACTTCGTTCAGGCCACGATAGTCTGCTGTTAGTCTCCACTCTGCATTAGACTTCTGCACTGGCCATATGGGACTGTTAAAGGGTGAGCGAGTCTTGCTGATCACTCTTTGGCTCTCCAGTCAACAAATCAGCTTATGGATGGGAATCAGGGAGTCTTGGTTGGTGCGATATTGCCACCGGTGCACCGTTGTGGTAGCAGTTGGCACTTGTTCTGCGACCTTCAGCAACCCCACAACAGAAGGGTCCTCTGAGAGATGGGGCAACTGATAAAGCTCAAAAAGCGATAATGGATAACTGTTGTATAATCATTTGAATATATACATCTCTGTGTATTTCTTTTTTTCTCATGTTTTAACGTATTTATAAAAAAATTTTGTAATTTTGTCATGTATATTTTGTTTATACTGAATTTGGGGGTATTATGACTGATAAACAAGAACTTTGGAAAAAAAACCTGGTATACCCTGAGAAAAGCATGAAAGATTTAGCCTTAAAAGTTTTTAGATTAAGTAGATCCCCTCTAAGTGTGTGATTATGCGAAGGATAAAAAAAAAATAGAAAAAGAAAAATCTGCTTAATATTTGAATGAGGTTGCTTTTTATTTTGCTAATTAGCCTTTATTTCTACTCTCATAACCATGCTTAGCTACAGAGAAGACAGGTTGACAGAATGTCTTTAAATCTTTTGTTGACTGAAGATTAAAAACCAAATCACTAAGATACTGAAATTTTCTATCAGCTGTTTCCTGGGTACACATGGCTTTAGGCTCTTACTGGAAACAGTGATGTTTGTACAAAATGCTGCACCAGCTGAAGACTGTCACAGCATTAATCTCTGGCCAAACAACCCAGAAGGCAGGAATCCTTTTAAATTGTGTTATTACAGAGTAAGATGAATACACTTGGGGTGAAGATGTGTATTGTTCTCATATCTGTTGTGGGTCAGAGTACACGGTTCTTTAATTCTGAAGGAATATTTCTAGATCAGATGAGCTCTAAACTGTAGAAATGTAAGAAGCTACTTCAACCCTGGGGTTTTGTTTCTTAGTCAGATGGATAGTCAGGATCAGATGCATTAGAACAGCAACATCTGCTTGGATTTGCTTATAGGAGAGGTGCAATGCTGACTGCACAGCTGCTGCATCAGTGTCTGCAAAATAACGGTGATGCAATAAAATCCCAGTTACCAGGCATGGAAAACAGCCAATATACAAATGAAGAGAAATAACTTAATTTCTGGTAAAGTATCAAAAACTTATAAATCTGAAGAGAGCTCGGCTATCCCAAGCTAGTGTATGTGCCGTAGCTGTGAATGAGGGGAGTCAGCCTTGTGACTTGGCCACCTATATCAAAATTAGTTACTTCAATTAGTAAAGAGTGTTGGGAGCAACAGTGGAAGTTAAAAACTCTAATGCGCTCAAACTGTAAAAATATGGGGCACCCTTTTGCCACTGCCATGAATGGCCCATGATCGGTATTTTTTGTTCTTGTTATCTTTGGAATTTTCCTATACTTTACTGATGGAATGGTTTAACTCTATATGTTTTGTTGAAGAAAAAGAAGGATAAAAGGTAATTAAACAAAGGTGAAATCAAGAAGTTTTTTATTCTCCAAAAAACCTGCTTGATACCTCAGATTCCCTAGTACCTTTCTAACCCAGGGTATATATGTACACTTTATGTTAAGTTGTAGCCCAAGTTTGAACTGCAATTCACTTCAAATCCATACTAAAAAGTACTTTATAAGCTGAGTCTTACAACTTTTTGGATTCCTTGGGTTAGAGCAAGTAAACACACTGGTCTTGATTCTCAAATGGAAGAAATGACAAGTCAAAAATATCAAAGTGGCTTAGGAAACAATCTATGCCTTGAAAAAATGCCAACTAGAAATAATGAGGCTAGCTGCTGTTTCCCAGGCATTGTGTGATGAAAGGATCCTAAATTTAGTCTTTGGTCTTAGCTAAATCTCTGCCTTCCACCTGAGAGCTCTATTTAATCCAATGATAGGTTAATTTAAGCCATCATGACAGCAGGAGCATTCACTCAAATAATTGCCTTGTTTGCTGCTGGCTATTGCTTGTTAATGGGTCCTGTGCCTCTCTACTGCAATCTGAGATCCTCCCCTATTTGTGGACACAACCGCAGTGATGTCTGGAGAAGTTTTGATAGGTTATATGGAAGAAAGTAAAATGACTCATCCATTACAGTTTACCTTGAGTTAAACACTAGCAACAGGTTAGAATAATGAGAAGAAACAGGCCTCTATCAAGCAAACCTAGCTGCCCTCAAATCTCTGCAACAGGAGTTTCCATTGATGCCCTCAATGTAAATAGTAGGGTTGTTGTTGGGGTCAAATTACCATGGGTGGTTGTTTTCTTTCCTTTTTCTTTCTTTTTTTGTTCCCTCAGATGTCTTTGTTACATACCTCATTAAACTACTTTTCCCACTAACAACCATCTCATCTGCATTATCTCCTGCTTTACTCTTCCTACCAATCACTGAGGCTGGCACCGAATCTGCATTATGCAGCTCTCGCAGCTACAGCCCTTTGCTTTCCTTTCCCTGCTTCCCAGGCTTTGAAGCTCTGAAATGGAGGCTGCCATTAGGCAGCCAAAAGAAGTGTGGCCAGCAGGTCGAGAGAGGTGATTCTGCCCCTCTACTCTGCTCTGGTGAGACCCCACCTGCAGTACTGCGTCCAGCTCTGGAGCCCTCAGCACAGGAAAGACACAGACCTGTTGGAGCGGGTTCAGAGGAGGACCACGAAAATCACCAGGGGGATGGAACCCCTCTCCTATGAGGAAAGGCTGAGAGAGTTGGGGTTATTCAACCTGGAGAAGAGAAGGCTTTGGGGAGATCTTACTGCAGCCTTTCAATATTTAAAGGGGACTTATAAGAAAGATGGGGACAGACTTTTTAGTAGGGCCTGTTGTGACAGGACAAGGGGGAATGGTTTTAAACTAAAAAAGTGTAGATTTAGCCTAGATATAAGGAAGAAATTTTTTACGCTGAGGATGGTGAAACAGTGGAACAGGTTTCCCAGAGAGGTGGTGGATGCCCCATCCCTGGAAACGTTCCAGGTCAGGTTGGACGGGGCACTGAGCCACCTGGTCTAGTTGAAGATGTCCATGCCCATAGCAGGGGGGTTGGACTAGATGACCTTTAGAGGTCCCTTCCAACCCAAACTATTCTATGATTCTATGAAATCATGTCAAAATCATGCCATACAGCAATGTCACTTCAACCTCAGATTTTTTTTTCTTCTTCTGCTCCACCACAGCTTTATGCAACATAATGGATATAGTTTCCATTTCTGCAGGTGCTTTGACATTGTATCACTCAACATTTCAGATTAGTTGTCCCACAAAGTTTGACAAGATCCAGTATATGACTCCTTTTCCAAGGTGTGATTGTAGTTCAAGTGTCTACCTGACTTAATGAAGGGTGGGAAAGAAATTTATCAGCATCAGCATCAAAGAAAGTTGTCCCATTTCTATTGCTGTGTGAAAGGAAGACAACTTCCTTCTCCAGGACTATCAGCTGACAGACAATCAAAACTTTAGTATCTTACTAACCACCAAAAAATTATAGAATAAAATCTGAGCCATCCACAGAAACAACCATAAATGATGTAGGAACTGATAAAGGCATATTTTCACAAATGGTAGGCTGTTATTTTTGCATGTGATATGTTTTGTCTCAGATTTTTTTATTAAAAAAAAAAATCACTTAGTTCTCATTCTATGTCAAGTGATATGACACTTTAGTCTAGCTTACATAGTATCTGGAGTGATGCATCAAATCCAGGGACCATTGCATTAGATCCCCTAAATCTTTATCAATCACTTATTGGGATCTGGAATGGAAGCATTTCTTTTGCATGCAATGTTTCTTCAGCTGTAATATAGACCTTCTTTAAAGCTGAAGAGGTCCCATGTACACCAGACCCAACTTCTGAAAGTTCTGTTCAAAATGAGCCAAAGTCATGTGACTTTTCTGCCGAATGTCTTTAGCAATTTGTGAGCAGCAGTTAGTTTTATTTTCATTCAGAATTAATTTCAGCCCAGAGACCAAGGAGTGAGCAGTCAAAGACAGGAAATTTATTTCTAGGTGAGGACTGTCATGCATATTCAGAGTAATTCGGAGAGCTTCACTTTCATTTACTATCCTGCACTTGTTCTTCTGGGATCTGGGATCCTAGCTGCTATCACTAGTAGTATACAAGTACTTGATCAGCTTCTTGAAACTGGAGGGTGAAGAACACAGCAGAGGGAGGAGGATTCCTGTCTTTTAATTTCAATGACAGCTGAATAATCAATCTTGAAGTAAATGGTGTGTGGTATTCATTAGTGCTCTCAGCCTGAAACTTTTCTTTAGCTATAAATACATTTTAAAGTTTTAAGAGAAAAATACTTCTGACTTGGAGAAACAACATATTTGATGAAAGATTCTACTTTTTATATAAAAAGCATATTTCAAGTGGTTAAATTACCTATGTGACACTTTTTCTTTAGTGAGTTAATGTTGTAACTAATTATTTGTTAGTGACATGAATTTTATCTACAGTCTTGAAGCTGTAAGTTTAAAAATTTGGACTGAATTGCAAATTAAAAGTACTTGCTAACTGCTGCATAATGACACTAGTCTTTCTTGCATGAAGATAGATTTTAAGGGGAAAAAATGCCCAGAATAAGCATGCCAGAATGAGCAACAGATGAGAACTGTCACTGTTCAGTGACAGTATTTTGACAAAACCCCACAATAGTAAAATATTCATCCAAATTAAAGATGAGGCATAATGTCTTGCTTTGATCAGTGTCCACGTTGGTAGAACTATTTCTTAGTAGGTGGCATGGGCTTTAAACAAGAAACATAAACAATCTAGTCTGAATAAGCTTGCCTTTTTTTCATGTCACAATCATCATGACTTTACAACAGTGGGGCCAGGTTTTCCTGTGAGCCATTGCCTCTTATTCTCCTTAGTTGACTAGATATATGTAGACCATACAGTTTTAGTATTCTCTGTGTCTAGGTTAGCTGCTTTTGTTGCTCAGACTTGTGGGTTCGTTGTTGGATCTTATATCACATTCTTCCTTAACAGTATGACGTTACAGAGATGAAAAATAAAATTAAAAAGAGATTACTTTGAAGGTTCAGTTTTTATTATAATGGTGATTTGAGTTTTTCTAAATACTAGAAGTCTGAGTGTTCTGCACATGAATATTTATTCATTCACCAAATTTTATTCTTGTTTCATGTTTTCACACACTTTTCTGTTTCCTCAGCATTTCCCAAATATCTGTGGTCCTTTTAGGAAGAAAATAATTAGAACAGGAAGGACCATTTATTTTGGTTACATATGTGTTCCTTCTTGGTAATAGTTTCCCTTCTTAAAGACAACTTCAGCAAAATGCTAAAAGTTGCAAAACAGAAGTTTGAAGTGTCAGACACATTTGATTGTGTTTGAATAAGTCTATGTCCCCACAGAACTAACTTTTTTGGTTTTAGCTAATGCAAATAGAACAGTTAACATGTACTAAATTTCTTGTGGAAATATTAAGAGTGAGTAACAAAACTGGAAAGTAGATTTGAAACAATTGAGCTTGACTTGCAGAATTTAGACTGATAGTGATTTTCATAAATAATTTTTTTAAAAAATCCCTTAGTAAGTGCTGAAATAGATGATAATGTTATTCTACAGTTAAGTAATTTGTCTTGGCAATTTATACATAGAAAAAAGATAACAAGTAATGTTAATAATTGCCTTATTTTCTTATACAGTATACAAAACCTCATTACAGTAATTTATTAGTTATTATATTTGAAGAAATTAGTCAATATATTTTCTTGGTGTACTTACTTGAAGGACAGAAATAAATGTTTCTACAGGAGACAGATGGCAAAATAATTGCATGCTGAATTTATTAATATTGAATAGAAAGAGCTACATCAACAGTTGTGAAAGCTGCTGTCATGGCCAGCCTTACCTTTGCGGTAACTCCCACACACGGCTTTGAAAATGTATCCCTCAACAGCTGTGTGCTTAAATGGTAGCTATAGAGTGAATTCTAACTTCTTTGACTTTCTAAAAAAGGAGTCAGTCACTGTGTGGCTTATTAGCATAATTAGTTGTTATAAAGATGCAAGCCTAAAGATGTACTTGCTAATTAGCCATCTGAAATCTGATCTTTCTTCCCCTTCCCTTCCTTCCCCCCCTTAATCCTTCTGATTTTTTTGGAGAGAGATGAGGATTGCATCATTACTTCTAAAAATCATTGACTCCGATCTTCTTTCATCCTGAAGGATCTGACCTGGGGAATTCAGATAAAGCAGACAATTTCATGTTACACAAAAGTTGTTCTTGTGTCTACTGTTCTTTGTGGATTCTGTGGGAGGTGGAATTTTTCAAGTTTTTAAATGAATCTTTTCACACTGTTGGGAAGACATGTTAAAATGTCAATAAAAAGTTAGAAGCTATGTTCTTGTTTTCCCTTATACTTTACAGAAGGCTTTCTCGTGGTCAGATGAGTATAATGTAATCTCTGTCATCTTGTGATAAAATCTGTAAAGAAATTTGCTTATACTATTATTGGTTTTGCACTGCATAAAGGAAACTTACACCCAATTAAGTGCTGAACTCCTAGTGAAATCAGAAGGAATCTCATATTTTAGGTGCCTATGAAAATTCTCTTGTACCTAAGTGAATCCCAATGACACAACCACCTTCAAAGTTCTGGCTTTTAAGGAATGCTTTTGTATTTCTGCACAGGGGTGGGGAAAGTATTCAAATGTTCAGGATAACCAACTTGAACAGGGATGCTCCTTTGTGTAGTGGAGTGTTTTTATTGCTGCTATCTTTTTCTCTTTCAGTCTTTCCTGCTATTACTTCTAAAATTTATTTACATACTGACGTATTTTGTAGTGTAAACTCCCAAACACTGGCACCAAAACCTACATACATGATGTAACACTTCTTGTGATGAGGTTAGTGTTGTGGAATTCAAAACAAAGGTTTTGACTGCTAAAGCAATCTGGAGTTCCAGATGTTTGTTATACCTAGCTCTAGATGTAGGGGAAGGAGCAAATTGTGACCCAATAATGCATATTCTATTCTATTCTATTCTATGATATTTTTAGTTATCTGCTCCCGATGAGAGAAAATAGATCCCAGAAATGGTAAAAGAGGCTTCTGTTTAAGCAAGGTGTCTCACAAGAACAATCCCAAACACCTGTTTATTAACTGTGAAGTTGACAACAGAAAATATAAGCTACTTTCTGCTTTGGAGAATCTAGAATCTACCCTAACGTGCATGTATTTAGAATTATTTAAATTAACTGCACTGTTTATTTGAAAATTAGTAATCCCCATTTTTTATGTCTCAAATTCATGCAGAACTCATCTGGGAAACAGCAGACCTGGGAAACAGCAGACCTGGGTTTTGTACAGTTTTTTACTGGAAGGTTTAATGCCTTGTCTCCTAGGAAAGTATCCTCGTGGTCTAATTAAAAGCCAAGGTAGGCTTATGAGGGAGATCTGCTAGCCTCTGCAACTGTGTAAATTTCATCAAACAGAAGTAAGCAGAAAAGAAAGGAGTAGTAGGAAAGTCTTGCTCCTTGTTCTTGCTCCCAAAACTGTTTTTGCATTTTACAGTTTAGGATCATTTATCAAAGAGATAAAATTGTCCTTTGAATTAGACCTAGGAGTCCTCAGTTTCAAGTGACTGGACTTTGGGTCTTCTTTTTGCTCTCTATGCCTTTGGTTCCATGAATATCTCTCTTCCAAAGAAAGCTGGAGGCTAACCCTGTCTGATTTGTCACATAAACTGGTGATCAGGGCTCTTAGGCATATTAAGAATTGGGACTCCTTGGAGGATTTGGCCACTGTGTTGTGTTCTATACTTTAAAGAGTTTGGCAAATTTTACTAACTGTTCAGACTACAGAAGTTCTGGTTGTGCAAAGAAACCAAAATTACACACACAGACCTTTTTGGTTGAATAAGGAACCATCTTGCAAATTAAAGTGCCCCCAGACTGGGAGACAAACGCTGAGCAGGGTTTTGTGGGTTCAGTTTGGGGTTTATCTATGGTTTACGTTAAAAGCCTAAATCCTGACTTGGATTTAAGTGTTGATGTACCCTGGCACAATGCCAGTGAAGTTTGGCACCAAGACCCAAGGACAAAAAGTTTTATTGAATTTTCTGTGTAAGGCTTAATATGAAACTATTAAAGATGCAGGTACTGCAGGGGACCTTTCAACAGTTAACAGCTTGGAGCTTATGAACAGTAAGCAAGCAGCAAGTTGGTAAAAAACAATTTAAAAAAAGTAGCAGGCAGCTGTGTCTGCAGACTTTTCTAAGAAGGAAAAACATACCTGCCTACTCTGTCAAAGTAAAACAGTGGCAGCTGTATTTCTTCCAGCATGAAGCTGAGCAGTATTTGCAGAGTATGATTAAGCTGGAAGTAAAACTTCCAAGTATTACAGTCAGCATTAACATTTCTTTAAAATTATTTTCTTCTGTGACTAAGGAACAGGAGAGTAGTGCCAGACTGAATTTGCTGTATGTCTGTTTTCATTCCCTAGAGAGTTAAAAAGTCAAATGGAAAGAGCCCCACAAAGTCATATGCAACACAAACATTTGATACGCAACTTTGACCTACTTACTGTTTTGCTTTATTGAAATTAGTGCTTGGTAATAGTTGGCAAACATATTGACTATTCTTAAAATTTGATGTGTTCTGTGCCTTTATAAAACAAGTAAAGCAGAGGTGGTTGAATTATACATCACCCCAACTCCTGCACTGGTTGCTACTGTAAATTTTATTTCTATACTTGTTTAGAGGATAAATGGTTAAAAGGATGTACAGTTTAGATTTGAGACATACATTCATTTTAAAAAAAAAAAACAAACAACAAAACCAAACACCTCTAAGCCATAGCATTTATGCTGTACAACCTAAACAACGTACAATGTTTTCCTTGACTATGCATACTAAGAGATACAGAATGAAGCTCTAATGCTAAAAGAAGTTACAAACTTTGATGAGGAGAGGCATATTCACCTAACAAAAGTGAAAATGAGATCTGAATGGTAGGTATTGTAGGAAATCAAGAAAGCTCTGCAAGGGAATTAGTAATTACCTGATTATATCCTTGCGGATTTAGTCAAAAAGTTGAAGTGCATAAGAAACAGTATCAACCAGAATGACCATGGCAATTGAATTACATGTGTTTGTGCTAAAAGCAGAGCAAAATTTTACAAAATACTTTTTGAGGTGACAAAAAGTCTGGCAAAAAAACCCAACCGGCAACCCCCCTCCCCAAACTGAGATGGGTTCAGATTTTTGTTGCCATTAGAAAATTTAGTAGTCGTTACAGCATGGAATGTGGCAGAAAGTTTCAATTAACATTTACAGAGATGTACATGTGCAAAGATGTATAGTACATGTTCCATGTACTATATTTCTGAGAAAGGGTCAAACACTGAACTTGCTTATTTTTTTTATTTATGCAACATTGCAGTATGCATTAGTGAACAAAGTGAACACCACTGCTCATGCCCCCAAATTATTACAATATCAGCAAAAAAGTGGAGGTTTAAAATTTCTGACATACCTGATACTTCAAACTAGGAGCTAGGCCTGGAAGAGAACCTTTTGTTCTACCAAACTGTATTGCATCTCATTTCTCTGTGTATTCACTACAGGTCAGTTTTCAGTGTGCTGCCTGCCTTGTTTTGCTACTTTAGAAGTAGCTTATGCTTTTAGATTCATTAAGAGAGTAGTTGGCTCATAGCTAACTAGTTTGTTTGAAATAGTTACTAGCAATGAATGTGTATGAGTACATTTTAATTTTGAGATAATCTCTTCTCAAATTTAGCTGGAAAGTTATTATCTGAATTCAAAATGATAGAACATTGAGCTAGGTAATTTCAAGATTATAACTGCTCCCAGCTGTTTTTAATGGAGTTGTAAAATTGGAAAATCTGATCAGACATCTTCTATGGTAAAAATGCAATGAGATGTACTTAAAAATCCTATAGTATTTTTCAAAATGAAAAATAGAGTTGTTTTTCATCTATTCTGGATTTTTTGTTCTTGCAGTTTAGATCTGAGCCATTAACATATGGTCAGAGATAATTCCAAGGTTTATTCTGTAATCATGAGAGAGAAAAGTTTACATTAAAATTAGAAAAAAAAAGTGAATTTGTTAAGAAGTTAAGAAAAACACAGAAAACACCAAGGGATGTAACATTTCTATTTCTCTATTTGTTTAATATTACCCATGTGAGTAGCTCTGCTTGAGTTCACTTCCCTGATGTTAATAAGAATTTTTCAATTGCAATCTTTCAATAGAAATTTTAGCGTGCCTTGGTTTTTATATTTATAAAAATATAAAAAAGGCTCTGATTTTTATATTTATAAAAGCAATTTATAATTAAAAATATACATTTTCATATATACATAATAAATATAATGTATATATACATTATATTTTTATATATACATAATAAATATAATGTCTATATTAAAATATATATTATATATAAAAACATATATATTTATAAAGGCATTTCGTTACCTAAAGAGGTAGATAAACCACTAATGCAGGTGTTTTCAAAAACCCTAATACACTGATATACCTTTAAAAATGTGTGCATATTTACTGTATGAAAACTTTATGCCACTGAAGGTGTTTTGCATCAAGTTGCCATGATTATCATCTGTAAAAGGTCTGTGGAGAATAGAAGACAGCAAATCATCTTAACTATGTAGTCCTCCCAAAGAAACATAATTAAAAATGTAATTTGCCCCTTTGCATGAAATGATTTTTAACATGAATGCTTCAGTAACCATATCTACCTATATAATTAAAGGAACTTGCAAAATCTATTTAAAGCTCACAGAAGGAGAAATATGATATAAGGCCAGCTTCGTGTTTCATCCTACAATCATTTTCATTGCCAATGAGACACAGGTGTATGCTACATAAATAAGAAAAAGTGTGAGTGTGATGGATTTGATTATTCATCTCAAACATCCTTTTTCTTTTTTCCTCCCTGTTCTAATTAGGTAGTTTCCAGCTGTTCAACATTTGCTGCTGAGATGTGCCACTGGAGAATCACATCCCAAACAAAACACAACCATACTGAAAGCAGCATTCTCTTAAAATAGAATTAGAAATGTTATGGTAAACAGTTAAACAGAGTTACATAGACAAGAAAATCAGTACTGCAACAAAAGCAATGAGGAGAAAAATGCATTTAAAGTTAATAAGGTAAAAATAGAATGAAGGCCATCTATACAGTGGGAGGAGAATGTAAGAGAATTCTTAGAGAAATCAAACTGGAAAAATGGTACTGAAGTGAAGCTTTACAAATTTAGGCTTGTCTGCTTTGCAGTTTGATATGATTCTGCGTGGTGTGATGGACAAATGTTGCAACCCAGTCTCTAGGATGGAGTGTGAAACCAAAAATCACAGGCAGTCTATGTGGGCTAAAGAAATGCACTTACCTACAGATCCAGAAATTGATAGTTAGATAATATAGTTAAGATAATTGATTGTTAGTCTGATTAGTTAATGGGGAAGGTGGTTACAGGGAGTTCTTGACCAGAAGTGTATGATGTGGAGGATTTCTTCCTCCTCACTTGTGGGTGCAGCTGTGTTTTTATATGCATGTATTTTCTAACATAGTCTGTTTACTTGCTCTTTCTTCATTGGTCTGCAAATTCCATGCTATGTTTTGAGACTTACAGTCTGTGGGATGTTTCATTTACAGTGGATACAGTGGAAACTGTTCTCTCTCTGTTACCCTGAAAGTCAGTTTTTCCCCACTACCAAGGTTGCACCCCTCCAGCAACAGCTAACTGACCCTTACAGGTTTGTGTTTGTATCCCCAGGGCCTCTGTTATCATCTTGTGCTTTTAATGTTAGAATCATAGAATCATAGAATCATTAAGGTTGGAAGAGACCTCCAAGATCATCGAGTCCAACTGTCAACCCAACACCACCATGCCCACTAAACCATGTCCCTAAGCGCCTCATCTACACAGCTTTTAATACTTCCAGTGATGGTGATGTTATATCCAGGGATGATGTTGGGGTCCCCTGTTAAGGTCACGTTTTATTTTCTCCAGTGGTCAAGCTATAATTTCCTGATAATGTAACAAGCATTTTATTAACACAACCTGTTCACACATATGTTCCTCCCAGAGTCATTGAGCAGTTGACTGTACAAAGATAGGCTAGATGCCATTAGGAGATATACAGGTAGATACATATATATAATGCTTTCAGAACTACTTGTTATTCATGTCTGTTAGTTATGGCAGCAGTACTAGTACATAATCAAAGTTGTTTTGCAACACAAATAATGAATCGCTTTTGATGAATTGTTTTGTTTGCTTAAAAAGTCTGGGAAAGGCATCATGGATGGTAAGCCAATGTATAGAACTTCTATTCAGCTGCCCGTGATCTTTGGATTTCCTTTCCTCATTTTAAATATATGAAGCAGTTTGAAGTACTTCCTTTTGGTGGCCCCCAGGGAAAAACATGAATAAGTAACATTACGAGCTTCTCTGCCACTGTCCAACAACATGTGTTGCCAGCCTGCCCCTGTGTACCGGCACCTCAGATGTGTCCCTCTGGGATATGTAGGTAGATACACAGGAGACCCTCCAGCAGCAGCCAATGGACTGCACAAGTGCCTGGCTCTCTTCTGGAGGGGCTGGATGCGGTTGCACAGGCTGCCTGTGGCCAGAGGATTCTCACAGGTGCTGGAGTAGTCCCTGGTGGTCTCAAAACCTGCTAATTAGTGTTAGAGGCACCTGCTGCTGCTCCTCCCTGTCACCTTCACCCTATCAAGAAACCGAGTTTCTTCTCCCAGGGCACAACATGTACTTTTTTCCCTCCCTGACGTCTTTCCAAAGGATCAACAAGATTTTAAAAGTGTTTTTCCTTGAGTTTCTTACAGCTGTACAGCTTGTGAGTACAAAGCAGGATTTTGCTGTTTTGTTGAGCGCTGGAATATATACATAGACTTGCAACTTTAAAAGTCATCTGTAAGTGCTGAGGTTTTATTTATTTATTAATTAATAAAATCCTAAATAAATTCGTTTCAGCTACGCAGTTCAAGAAACTAATACAAATGTTGAAATACCTCTCTGCTTTCTGTAATTAGACAAAAAAAGGCGTAAAGACTTAAAGCTTTATTGCTAAGAGAGATGTGCAGGGAAATTTAAAGTATACAATCTGAGCATTCAAAAAAATGTAAAGCAAAACTTCAAGGTTATTGCTGTTGTTGGAAGAAGTTTTCACAATTCTGGAGTAAATTCTGATGAAATACTTTTGGCTTTTTAATATTGTTTTCATTGCTAGTTATTAAAGATTGTTTTGAGGTTTGCTAGCTAAATTCTTTATTTTTTTTCCTATTAGTTGTAGATGAACATGAAAACTTTATGGTTTTTTTAAGTGCTAGGTTTTAAAATTTTGCCTGCTTCTTCTAGTGTCTTATTGATAACAAGCTGCCTCTTTCTTTGCAGACTTGATTTGTCATATAAACTGTAACTGTTTAGTATTTTTTGTTCTGAAGCAATTTTCACTAAGAAAAGAGTATAATCTGTCAATTAAAATGCTATAACTTTTGACAAAATTAATTATAAACCAAACTTCAGTGGAAAAAAAATGCTAGAGAAGACTTAAGAAGACAAAATAATACTTTTTTTAATTTCCCAGGTTTCTGCTATTTACAGTTTGGAGTGTGGGCAGAATGGCTGACCCTGTATCCCATTAAAATTGTTTGGAGGAGTTATTCCAATGTGAATATTATTCTTTCTGTTATGTGTCTGAAATTCCAAATGCTTATCAGATGCCAGCAGGAAATGGAAACAATTTAGGATAAGGTTTTCAGCTGTTACTGTGCCTACACTTAATGCATTTATGCTCAAATCAGACAGAAGTGAGTGTGAGATGCTTGCCCTTCCTCCTGGCTATAGGTTCATGTGTCCTCCAACTGAAGGTTTTGTTGTGGCCTAATGATAATAATATTTTTTTCTGTCTTTCCTTGCCTAAAAGCTCATGCTGCTCTATCCTCTTGGCTTCTCTTATTTCATACTCTCTTAAGAATTATATTTGCTCCTAGCCAAGCTTGACGATTGAAAAAAACACTCAAACAAATGTTAGCTTAAGAAATATTTACGTCAGCCTAGGTGATTGGAGATATCAAGCTGCTCTAACACCCTGGGGAGTCATATACAATAGCTGTCTTACACAGCCACACATTTGATGAGTATTTTCAAAATCCCACATTCTTGGCAACAGTATTTTATTTATGCACAGCTCATTCCCTGTAATGACAGTTATTTTGGCTTTGAAACAAAGCAGATTGTGGAAAAGCAGTTACAGAAATTAAGAAGTGCTGGCATTTAGAGAAAATCATGACTAGTGATTTTTATTTGAATTATTTTTTCATCTAGAGATGATCTGTGCAACCATGCACTACAATTTCTTTTTTTTTCAATTGTTTTCCATATCATCAGTGATAGCAAGAGTAAGCAGTCAGAAACCAAAAACTGTGGTGATGGGAAAGGTAAACATGATCAATTGCTGTGTTTCTAAAGTAGAAAATAACGATGGCAGTAGAGTTAAATCCTTTAATAGGGGACAGGCTTAAGAGATTCTCATGCTTGTGCCATCCTACCACTCCCTCCAAAATAAGGAATATCAAATGAGATTTTGTAGCGGCTCAGATTCAGGTTAATATCTTGTGTAAAAACTGTTGCTTTTATTTATTTGTATTGAGCCATAAAACATTTTGACAAGAGTTGCAGAAAGAGGGTTGAGTATCCCTGCTTACAGAGACTTGAACATGAGTAATATATATTTGTAACTGAGGTGATAAAATGCAGCATACTCTGGCACATTTTACCAATATTTTAGGATAAAATGTTCAGTTTGGATCTTACGCTTCCACCAACTTGTTGGAAGAGAACTTTCAGGGCTGGAGGTGGATAGGTTAAATAAAATATTAATCTGCCCTGTCAAAAAGGTGGGAGAAAACAACGCTTAATTTAATTTACCTACTCTTGAAATAATATACATATTGGTTAACTTAATGCGTGGAGAGGTGGAAAGAAAGAATGAAGGTTACTTGACCCTGTCTCAGTGGACAAAAAGGATTGGCTTGGATGTGTAAACCTAAGGCAATTGGTAAGACTTGCTAAGATGCTGCTTCAAGGCCTACAAAGGTGTGTTAGCATTCTGTGTTACAGACTGTGTGTGTTTGTATATATGTGCTCTGTGTGTGTGTGTGTGCGCCTACTGGGAACAAGTGCTTAGCCTCGTTACTGGTTGGGCCTGGGGGCATGGACCTGTGTTGGACTACTACATCTGGACCTATTCCTCTAACGAAGTGGTTGTTTCTGGATACAGCTGATTAACAGATTTTTTTATCTAAAACAATGTCTGGCTAGTGGTTGTACTGGAAATAAAATGAGGCTTCTGGCATGCCCATTTATGTTTTGTGTTTGAGGAGGAACAAAACATTTTCAAATGAGAATGACCATACAGGGTCTGACCAAAATTTTCCCTGAACCAGGTGCCTTATTTTCGACAGTGGCAGACAGCCTTTGTCTAGGAAAGCACTTAAGCTCTGAATGTGGTGTGGTTCTTCAGTAAAGTGCTCTCCACCCTCCAGCACCTTGAGGTTAATGGAAAACTTAAGGAAAAGATAAGGTCTTTGTAAACTTTTACACTGAGACAAAATAGGCCTCTTGAAAGACTGTAAGTTGGAGAGTAGCCATGTATTAACATTGGTGATTTTGGTTTAACCATGAGCTCAGCACAAGATATGTATTTCAGTAAATAGTGGAATGTAAAATACCAGTTCTGTTTTATGGAAATGAAAGTACTTCTGAATTTGTTTCTGGTTTGTGTCTGATACTGAGGTACTTGGGTATTTTGCTTTATTTAAACATTTGGGCTTCACCTTTAGGCAGAAAAAAGGAAGATATGGTCAGTCACCATCTCGACAGGTTGTAATCATACAATTATGTGTGGGGAAATTATGAGCAAGGTCCTCTCTTCCTCCAGTAGTTTTCCTTGTGATTTTGTCCATGCCTTATTTGCTTGTTTCCAATAACTGTCAAGACTTGCATTGCACTAATGAGAGAGGGTGTGTGTGTGTGGGGGAGTTAATTTGGCTTTTTTGTTTTTAACTGCAATTCTGGCCATGTACAAGAGAGCTTCTCAAGGAGGAGCACTTGTGTAGGAGTATAGTACAGGAGAACAGTACTTCTGTGGGGCTTAACAGAACTTACTGCGGGGCTCAGAAGCACTGTAACACTGTTTCCATAATTGTTTCTTATCTTCTCAGAGTTTAGATCTATTTAAGGCAAAGAAGGGGTAAATCCTGCTAATGCTGTAATAGGCCTATCACAGAAACAAATGTTAATCCTATTTGAACTACTGCTATGTTCTTCTGACTGCTTCCATCACCTTTAGGACACTAGTCACTGTATCCAATAGAAATTGTTTGAAAGATGAAGTATATTCACTGTTTTCACTTTGCTTAGTTTATTTGTAACGATGAAGGCCAAAAGCTTGTATCTTTCCTATTCTATTAATAACTACATTTCTGTCTTTTTTTAATCAGTTATGGGATAATTTAATTTTTCATTATTAATTATCCTCCTTTTTAATGGTCCTTTCTAGTTTATCTGTACCTCCTCCTATAAGTATCTTTTTACATATTGTATTTTTCCATGTCCCCTTCTAAAAATACTCTTAACTAGTGTTCCACATCTGACCAGTTTCCCATCAAAAAGTGCAAAACTTGTTCATTATGTTGCTTTCATGAATTTTTTTTTTAAAGTTCAGAATTTTTTTTAAGACCTGGGAACCTATTTAGGTGTGCTTTTTCTTATACATCTGAAGATCCATCAACCTTTAAGAAATTTCTATGAATGCTTATGAACTCTTATTCATTAACTAGAAAGAACAAGTTCATTAGTGTAATAATATGATAAATGTTGCTGAACTTTTCTGCAGAATTCCTGGCAGTTTCATTAAATATGAATAATTTAGTAACCTTTTAATTAAAACTTCCATGCACTGTTCATGAGCAGGTTGGTTTTAACCCTAA
This sequence comes from Pygoscelis adeliae, assembly GCF_000699105.1. Lineage (NCBI taxonomy): Eukaryota > Metazoa > Chordata > Aves > Sphenisciformes > Spheniscidae > Pygoscelis > Pygoscelis adeliae. The sequence continues at coordinate 820,948 of NW_008824002.1, forward strand.
CATGTAACTCTAATTAAAACAAAGTGTTATAAGATTTATTGTAATAGAGAGGCCTAATTTTTAAATCCAGACTATCTCCAGTTTAAATGCCAAAATACCATAGAGTCTTAAGACTAGCAAGAGCAAGCTTATGTGTCATCTGTTAAATAAAATTTCTTATTCTTTATTGTGAATGTTTCACAAATATCTTAAAATTACCATCTCTTTTTTCATGGTTTTAAAATGATCAGCACCTTCTTTTTCACTTTCTAGCAAACAGTTGAATCTAGCAAAGAATCTCTATCACACTATATTATTTTTACAACTACTGGTGTAGTTGAGGTGAATGGCTGAGAAGAATCTCAGTATCAGAAGTTTAAAACAGATTCATAAGAAGAATAAATTGCTGAACTGAGTGTAAAATATTGCTCTCTTCACACTGTCCCATTTTAGGGGGTCTTGGCTACTGGGTAATGACATATATTTTTTTTGGTTTTGTGTCTTAGATAGTAGATTTGATTCGAGGTGAAAATTCTTGTTCTATACCCAAAGCAACAAAATAACATTTTTAAATGCTTGCATGTTTTTTGTATTTCAGTTATTATTTTCCACTTTCTTTTTTCCTTCTATCCCTCAAAAAAAAGTTTGTGCATGTTCAGTGGAATGCTAAAACCCGACACCCTGTGCCTTATGAAGAAGACTGCCAGTGCAGTTTGGCTGGGGAATAATGAAGTGAAAAGTAAGGATCTGCATTTAATTTTCTTGCTTCTGCACACATCACATTATCTCAAGCATCTGAGTCATGGGCTGATTTGCTGAGTAGGTTATTGAATCACTCTTCAGTCATATCCTTGTTTCTCCCATAATGTGCTGCAGCCAGAATTGTGGAATCACCTCATACACTGAGGTCTGCTTGACCTCTGTGAGCCTAACGGTCTATGAAATTTTAGTCATTGATCCAAGCACAGTGGATATACTGACATACAATATTTGGAGAACTAGCTGTATATGTATTCTTATAAGAATTTCAGTTAGTCAGTGATTTAAATTTTATTTTTAATGCTTCTTTTTAGCTACATTTTTCTTCAGTAATTTACCCCCCCCCCCCCCCCCCCCCCCCCATTTTCTCTGTCACTTCATGTTCTTTTGGAGCTCTGGAAAATTCTAACATTGCAGAAAGAGATGTAACCACATATAATCTGAATAAATCTCTCAAATGTTTAGTGAAATAAAATTTAAAGATCTGGCAAATATTTGCATTGTGTTTACACACTTGCTATGTAAAACAGTGTTCATATGCTCATTTTTAATAAAGATGAGAAAGTGATATTTAAATTCCAGATTTTCCTTAGTCTAAGGATTGCCATTATTACCTTGGCAATAAAATCTTCATTTAAAGCCGTATGTGCTAGATCACAGTGTCTGGAATAAGTAAATCCAGACCAATGTGATTTTAGTTAAAAGGGCATGAAAACTCTGTCCTGTGCTTTGTTTGCTCTTGGACTCTTGGCTACCCTCTACCACCACTATGGCACTGAGTGACATTTCAATGACCTAGGCATGCATCTGCTGTCATGCTGCTGATGTGTTTCCCCCGTCGCTGCAACAGCGCTTTAATGTCCACTTACAAAGGGGAGGGGGGGGTGTTTGGTACTCCAAAGAATTAAGTTAATAACTGTGGTAACAGTATGCAGTAAAAGTGTAAAGTTTCACTTTTATGAAACACTAGTTCTGGATAACTTCTTCAGAGACTGGGATGTCACACTGAAGTGGCGTTGCAGAGAAGTACCAATACTTAAGCTAACATTGTTGCTAGTTTAGAAAAATAATTTTTCAACATTTTTAAGAAGTTATTCTATTTGCAGCATTGAAACCTGTTAAATATATTGGCAAAAGTGAAAGGAGGAATATAGTTGGTAGGAATATAGAGGACAATAATTTTAAGAAATCCTGATATGTGTTCATGAAACTATAACGAGCATAGCATCTCCTTAGATTTTCCTCACTTTTGCTCTATGTTGGGTTTGAACCTCTGCTGAAACTGTCTAAGAAGCATAATCATACTTGTTACCATATTTAATCACCTCTTGCTCCCCTCTTTAATTTATGAATTAATTTGAAATTTGTAAAGTAATGCTGGCAAGCCTAAGGAACAGGAGGGGAGAAGGGAAAGAAAATACTGAATACAACAAATGATATAGAAATTCAAATAAAAATCTTGAGGGAAGGGGGGAAACCACCAACCCTTCTGCTTCTACTCAAATCTATATTTGACTAATGCAGGTGCTATGTGTTAACTATTTATAGTCACAATGTGTGGCATACTTGGATTTATTAAATGTTCTTCATATTTATTACTGCGATCTCTTTACTGTCTGAAGCATAAAGGACTGATCAGGTTTCTGCATTCCTTTCAGTGTATGTGCTCCCTTGGTACACTTTTCATTCCTCCTCTTCTTTTGAACAAATTGACATTACTAAAAGATGGATATCAATGGTGATACTCTGGTTCAGGAACAATATCTTAACCACAGGCTGGCATAATAACAATGAAAAAAAAAAAGTTAATCTGCTTACCAGGTGCATATCTCTTGCTAACAAAAAACCAGCTCTAGCATGATACATTTTTCTATTTAATTGAAAACATTTTGTGCCTGTCAGGACATTCACAGTATATTGTTAAACCTACTGTCCTGGTTTCGGCTGGGATAGAGTTAATTTCCTTCCTAGTAGCTGGTACAGTGCTGTGTTTTGGATTTAGGATGAGAATAATGTTGATAACACACCGATGTTTTAGTTGTTGCTAGATAATGCTTACGCTAGCCAAGGACTTTTCAGCTTCCCATGCTCTACCGACTGAGAAGGCTGGAGGTGCACAAGAAACTGAGGGGGGCAGAGCCAGAACAGCTGACCCAAACTGGCCAAAGGGACATTCCATACCATGTGACATCATGCTCTATATAAACTGGGGGGAGTTAGCCGGCGGGGGGATGACCACTGCTCCGGGACTGGCTGGGCATCAGTTGGTGGGTGGTGAGCAATTGCATTGTGCATCACTTACTTTGTATATTCTTTTATTATTATTATTTTATTTTCCCTTCCTTTTCTGTCCTATTAAACTGTCTTTATCTCAACCCACAAATTTTACTTTTTTTTTTTCCTCTCCGATTCTCTCCCCCATCCCACTGGGTGTGGGGGGTGGAGTGAGCAAACGGCTGTATGGTGTTTAGCTGCCTGCCGGGTTAAACCACAACAAACGTAAAGGAACTGTTGATTGTTTTCGAAGGTCTGAGTGTATATTGTAAATATTACTGGGATAAGAAGCTCATATGCAAGAAGCTGTAAGGCTGTATTTGCAAAGTTGCTATACAGTAGCTCTCTTCCATATATTCCACGTTTGTCTCTTGAGTTATTTGGAAGTTATGCAAGTCAATGCACAGGCATCACTTTGTGTTAAAGAACTGGCATGTCTCTACTGGAAGTCTGGGTGCCTTATTCAGTGAGTTCCCAAGCAGGGAGGGGGAGGCTGATGGAGAGGTGGGTTGAGGAGCAGGTTCAGTTTCTGGGACTGCTGCGCCGGAGTAGAGCATTGAGCACACTTGTACGTGTGTGCAGTTGGTCTGAGGGAAGTGCTCCCGTTTCAAGGCAATACGGGGCGAACCTCATTTCCCAGGGTAATAGTAGTCTCATGAGCGCAGGAGTGAAAGGGGACTTTGGATGCAGTCACCAGCTAAAATCATGTGTATTTGCCTCCTGAGTACCATGAGCTAGCAGTCTGGTTTGTGTTGATAATTAGTAATGTCTACTAAAAATATATTGTATATAGTGTTCCTATTTTTGAAGTCTTTGAAATTTTGCTAAGGATATACTAAGCTAAGTAGATAAGAGGTGGGTTTGGTTTGTTTGTTTTTAGCAGAAATTGAGTCAGTCCTTTAGTTTTCATATTTGGTGGGGGATTCTCAAATCCATATATATGTGGAACCCAAACATATAACCTGATTTGGCAGACAGAGGGAACAAACATTGATTTCTGTTGCTTGGTAAGCTTGAAAAGATTGAGCTGTATGTTTTAGTACAGTTATAAACTTTTTGGCTTTTTATTTATCTTGGAAGGGCTAAGATAAAATTTTTCATTATTTCATATAAGGCCTTTGCTTAACTATTTCTATTTCTGAACTTAAAATGCAGAAAAATCTGAGATTAATTTGCAGGCCTGATCATAAATTAAATATTACTGGAAGCGTTAAATATTGACATAAAGACACTGAAATATATACATTTGCACATTGCTTTTTGATATTTCAAAAGAATATATAGCTATTTGACATTCATGTCTGACACTGGTTTTGAGAGGCCTGTGACTAATACCCGGCTCTAATTTCACTCTTAAATGTGCTGTATATCCCCCCACCTTTTTTTACTTTGATGGGAGCTTGTCACGGATGGAGTAAGACTGCACTTCACTCGTAAGAGAGAAGCAACAATACTTTATTGACAGAAAACAGTGAGTTAAAGCATGAATTAACAACGTTCAATGGTAAATGCAACAGTGAACAGGATTCGATGGCAAGGTACACTTGATTATTTACTGCATAGAGGACAGGGTCAGACATTACTGTCAGGGAGACCCTCCTGTTGAGTCATGAGGTTCAGAAAGGATCCCCTTTCTTTCTAAACTCCTTAGAGAGTCTAGGTGTGGCTGGATCCAATCTTAGTCCCAGTCTTGGTCAACGGTTTATGTCTAAAGGATTATATATGCACAATCAATCCTTTATATCACTTAGCTAAGATTTCAAAGTTTAGCATGCTATTAGTCACTTACCGAGGATCTGTCATGGCAAGGAATCTCTCAACCTCGAGGGGTAACCTTGAGAGGCATCCCTACTCAAGGGGAGATCCTGGCGTGCAGCCCGCTGCTGTGCAGGAGAGCTCAAAGGGCTCTTGGGCTGCTCACTATTTATAGGGGTAAGATGATTGACTCATAGTCATATTTTCATACTGATAACTGTGGTTAGATGGGTGTATTTCTCACAATAACCAAGGGCTATTGTGGTGTTACCTAGCTCCGGAATCCACTTTGTTAACGGAGGAAGCTATCACCATCAACATCCATTAACGACTGCCCCTGGTAGCTATCACTTAAGCAGGGTTACAGGAGATAAAGGTCAGGTTGGGCGGGGGAGCACACCGTCACAGAGCTGCTTAAGATTTACAGTCAGAAGGAGTTCTGAATTCCACTCCAAGCTTTGGAGAGTGTAGTTGGATGAATCCTGTGATACGGACTGAGCTTTCCTACAGCAATGGATATCTTAATTTCACCAGTTTCAATGGAATTACATCAGTTGGGCAAAACTAGGTGATCAAAGGTTTTTGACCTGTGTTTCTGGTTATATGTCAGTTTAATTTTCACTTTTCAGTCTTTTAATAAAGTATATTTATAACTTTGACCAAATACAGGGAAAATGAATGATTAAAAAAAAATAAATTACTGATTGGTATATTCACCGATGCTAGGTTGTTAACACCGCATTTCAGCAAATAGAGGAAAATTAACTAGTGGGTTAAGGAGTATGCAAAGTAGCTTTCAAAAGAGGCAGATAAAATTTAATAGTTTATTCTGGTGTCTGTAATTATTATTAGGTATGTTTTTTTAAAACATTGGTACAGACTGGATATTTAAAGAGTATGAAAATGTTTTATGCTTCTAGACAGAATAATCAGACTATCAGTAAAGTGAGACACAGGACACAATCATTACAAATAGAGACCTTATTTGGATGTTCGTGAGAAGAAGGTGACTGAATGATACACAGGAGATTGCAATTTCAACAGCAATTTAAACGTAAAAAGTCTTCCTTTCACAAAAAAAAACAGCAGATGTGGCTTTGCTGAAAATCATTGTTTTATTTACTGAAAGATTACAGTATCTGCTTCTAATTTACAAAGAGAATGCCAGGACTGAAATGTAAATTGTTCTCAAGGGTAATTCAAAAGATACTTGAACATTTTGAATAGTGTTCCTTTTTATTTTGAGCATGTTATATACTTTTAACAAGTGAGTCATACTTCTCTGCCTACAGTAAAATAATTCTTCCTATAGAAGAGAGTATCATCAAGACTCTGATATCTTTTGGTACCTTAACAGATAGTAAGAAAATGACAGAATTACTTATATAATACAAAAATAACAGGAAATTATCCTCCTTTCTTTAAAATAATTTTTTGCCCATGACATCTGAGAGAATGTGGTGGTGCTGACATTCTGCAAAGTTCACTTGTTGTGGTGACAGGGCAATGATGGGCAATTTTCAATATAATTAATTACCATACCCAAAAAGGAAGTATTGAGCAACTAACACTGGAGAAGGAAGAGCGATTGGAGTATGGAGGAAAGGGAGGGAATGCTGTCACTGTCTAACCTTTCCATAAACCTAAAATTATGATCTTGGCATCTAAGAAAGAAGAGATATCCAAGATGGAAATAATGCTCATTTAAGAAATTCAAATACTGCTGAGTTTAAGAAGTATTTCATGGAGCCTGATATTTGACCTAAAGCATTTAGTTATAATCTTAGCAATAACAACAAAATAACCTTCTACCCTCGCTCAAACCTAGTCTGAGGTTTCATTACAGAAAGCTTCCCTTGAGAAGGATTTTCTTGAACTACCATTTCATGGAACTTGTGTAAAAAATCAGCTTAGACAAAGTATTATGAGTAGTAGTAGAATAAAGACTTTGACTGAAAAGCAATTTCTGAACAAGGTCTAATGTAAACACCCTGTAAATTACAGGCTAATGTAGATATCTTTTTACATAGTTGGATTGATGCTTAACTTTTAGTTACCTTCTGGTCTAAAGCAAGCTTTACACCGTTAAGCAGAGGTTGGTTACATCATTAAGAGAGGTTGTGGAGTCTCCATACCTGGAGACACTATTAAAAAAAAAAAAAAAAAACATCAAAAAAACCCAAACCCGTTTTTTTTTTTTTTATTCATTGAGGAAATAAAAACTTACCAGCTAACAAGCAGTCACTCTGCATCTAAGATGATAGTGCTTTATGTGGTTTGAGATTGATGTTACAGGTTATTATTAGATGCTATTGTGTTGTTGGCTGCAAATTCTGACTTGTCTCTTTGTCATGTTGTTGCATCTGTCCCCCTCCTCTTGGACACTGCTTAGCTTGCTGGGGTCTGCCGGGTCCTTGACCTCCTTCCAGGGTGTCCTTGGACCACCTCTTGCGGTGCTTGCCGTCTTCAGAAGTAGGGATCTTGTCCTTATCTAGCACCTTGAGAGCAGTTGAGGAAAAGAGAGGAGAGCTATAATTTTCCTCAGTATTTCAGAGCTGTAGCCTTCAGATTTTCTGTTTATAAATACAGAGGCCTCAAAATCTTTGGCTATTAATAGTACAGTAGTCCATCCATTCAGGGGAAATATAGGAGGTATGAGCATGTGTGGCATTTTCTCCAGTAAGCCTCAGTTGAATAAAGCAGATTTTTCTGTGTTCCTTCATTTCCATTAACTATAATAACCTAAAATTCTCACTGTTATACAACTTGTTTTTCTTTTTTTTTTCTAAGACATTTCTATTGTTTTTTTTTTTTTAATAGTAAACCCTTAATAAGCCCTTAGCTGAGACACTTTCTTTGGACAGGGAGAAAGCAAAAATAAGACAAAAAACTTTCTTCAGCTATGCAGGAATACGCGTGTCTTATTGCAGTATTTCAACTGAGCCCTGCCATTACCTTAGATCAAGCATTTGAATGTGTTTTTGTCTTGCTTGGTGGGGCAAATGTGTCACCTTTAATATTATGAACGTGAATGAGCCGATAAATAAAACCAAATGCTGTAGGTATGGAATTACAAGGGTGTGGGAGTTTGCACTGATCTTTGAGTGATACGCAAAACTGTCTATTAATATTTCATAAATTATTTTCATGGTGTCATTTTAGATAAACCTCAATGTATATTTCAGCTTAATATTGTTTTCAGTGAATGCAGCAGAAGGAATCTGATTATGTTGTGCAGAAAAATGATTCATGGGCAATTAAGGAAGCTTTATTTAAATCCTTGATTTTTGTATAAAATAATTCTAAATACAAACTAAATACATACTGTAATTTACTGGAGGCTTGTTGTTTTGTTTTGGGATTTTGGGAGGGGGAGTTTTTTGTTTTTGTTTTTTCCCCAAGAGAAAATGTTAAAAGGGATATTTGCTAGTGCCAGGCCAAATTATCATTATTTACTTTATAGTATAAAAGTGCCATCAAGCATGCAAATGCAAGTTAAACTATACAATAAACAATGCTTACTATATTTTACCTGTAGATACCTTGTTTTTAACACTAAAGATTTCTTGCCCACCTCCAGTCACTGTTATAGTTAATGTGATCTCGTTCAAAGCATATTAGGGCTAAGAGAAATTACTTTTTTTTTCTATTATTATTATTTTTGTATATAGGGTAATATTTGATTTGACTGTATGCAATTTTGTGTGGTGAAGCCTCTTGGGCCCACTCTGTATATCAGCTTCGTTAAGAATTATTCTGTACAGAACAATTTATCGTCTCGGAAATGGTCTGCTCAGAGCTGCAGCTAGACTCTTCCTGCTGCCCAATTTATCTGCTTGTCTCAGAGAGCATCCTAGTGTAGACTCAGTCCACGTATTAGCAGCTTTCAATGTACTTTTAAAATCAAACCCACTAACTAGGCCAGTTGAACATGTGTAGGTTATATATCTGAAATTACTACTGTCTGAAACCATTTCTGCGCTGTCTGAGCTTATGCTAGTGTCTTCATTGAATGCTTGCAGCTAGGAGCTTTGCACCTGTCAGATTAGATACATGAAAGCATGTACCTGAGCTTTTTTGAACCCTGTGGGATTGAAGTGTTGTTTTAAGTCAAAGAGTGCACCAAGTGCTTTGCTGTATTTGAGCCTCAACACATCACACGTTTTACAGGAATAGGCTCATGTTTCTGTATATGAGATTAAACATGCAGGTACCATTCTCTGTATGCATAGTGCAAACTTTGGCAAATGCTGCTCAAGCAGTCACTGAATTTCAGAAGTTTGTAACTAACAGCATGAAAGCCACTTACCATCTTGATCTGACATTATAAGAAGCATCCATTATCTGTATTAGTTTCTTAGTATCTTCATATGTTTCATACGGAAAAGTAATGACACAGATACGGTATTTTTAGAGTAAGGATTTGCAAGATATCAAGTTACAGCTTAGCAAAAAAAATCTAATCAAAATAACTCAAGTTTTCTAATCTCAGAATCTCTGAGGTACAATTGTACACTGTACCTGCTGTGACCAGAACCTCCCCAAATCCCTCCGTCTCCTTCCCAATCGCACATGCACACAATTACACAATTAGCGTTCAAGAAAAATTGGTAGTCTTCTGACATTTCTAAAAGTTCTGTATGGGGGCAAAAGTCTTCCCTCCACCCAAGCTCATCTGTTCTGGAAACCGGGTTGAGAACAGGACTTTAGGGAAGAAATACTTCAATGAGCTCAATGCACACTAAAATACCCTTTATCCAATCCCCTCTGGTGTGGCAGTGTGCTCCCCCTGCCCCACGTAAGCAACGGCCACCAGTGGGGCTTGTTGTGGCTGCATCCAGCTTATGCTGGACTTTGGGGATGGATGGCAACACAGTAGCCAAGGGCTGCCTGGAGCAGTGACTCAGATGTCTTGCTGATAGGCAAATATGACTATAAGTCAATCATCTTACTCTATAGATAGTGGGCAGCCCAGGGCCCGTTGAGCTCTCCTGCACGGCAGCAGGCTGCAATGGGATCTCCCCTGGAGTAGGGAGGCCTCTCAAGGCCTCTCCTCGAGGTTGAGAGATTCCTTGCCACGACAGATCCTCGGTAAGTGACTAGTAGCATGCTAAACATTGAAATCTTAGCTAAGTGATATAAAGGATTGATTGCACATATATAATCATTTAGACATAAACTGTTGACCAAGACTGGGACTAGGATTGGATGCAGCCGCACGTAGACCTCTCTCTGAGGAGTTTAGAAAGAAAGGGGGTCCCTTCTGAATCTCATGACTCAACAGGAGGGGCTCCCTGACAGTAATGTCTGACCCTGTCCTCTATGCAGTAAATAATCAAGTGTACCTTGCCATCGAATCTTGTTAAACCACTGTTGCATTTACCATTGAACTTTGTTAATTCACACTTTAACTCACTGTTTTCTATCAATAGAGTGTATTGTTGCTTCTCTCTTACGAGTGAAGTACAGTCTCACTCCACCCGTGACATCTGGAGATGCTGTAAGAGAGTATCCCAGAAATTTGTAGCATGATAGCTCTTATGCTTTCTATCAAACAAACTGCAAAGTTTCTGCATATTGAAGACAAAATGAAATCTTCCAAAACTCTGGGTATGCTTAAGTTGTGCTGTTAAATTTTACAGATAAAATATGTAGTATTCCCTATCAGTTGTATATATATTTCATTCTGTGCTAATTTCCTTCCTAGTAGCTGGTACAGTGCTGTGTTTTGGATTTAGGATGAGAACAGAGTTGATAATGCACCGATGTTTTAGTTGTTGCTAGGTAATGCTTACACTAGCCAAGGACTTTTCAGCTTCCCATGCTCTACCAACTGAGAAGGCTGGGGGTGCACAAGAAGCTGGGAGGGGGCACAGCCAAACTGGCCAAAGGGACATTCTATACCATGTGACGTCATGCTCAGTACATAAACTGGGGGAAGCTGGCTGGGGGGGGCCGCTGCTCGGGGACTGGCTGGGCATCGGTTGGCAGGTGGTGAGCAATTGTACTGTGCATCACTTGCTTTGTGTATTATTATTATCATATTATTATTATTTTATTTCAATTATTAAACTGTTTTTATCTCAACCCACGAGTTTTTCTCACTTGTGCTTTTCCAATTCTCTCCCCCATCCCACCGGGTGGGGGGGAGTGAGCGAGCGGCTGCGTGGTGCTTAGTTGCCGACTGAGGTTAAACCACGACATTAGTCCATAGCCAAATTCAGTTAAGAAGGCAACAACCTGGAGTGAGAGGAGTTGGGGTGAGGTATTTGAGACAGGCAACTGACCGTGACTCTTACTTTCTGTAGTGTAGATTACTTTATGAAAATGCCATGTGTAGAATCACTAAAACATGTAGTCATTGAACACAATAATCTAATGCAATCAGAAAAAAAAAATTATTTTCCTTGTATGCGTATTATACAGAGAGACCATCTTTCTAGGTGTTCTGTTTATTTTCTTTGTTTATACTTAGTGAACAACCGGATGAGCTACTCATCAAATATTCTCTGAGGGAAAAAAAGTATTTGGTATTTTTGATTTAAAGATCAATTTAGCCATAGATTATATTTCTGTTTTCAGACAATTTTTATAGGTATGGGTGGCTACAAATTTAGAAGTCTGATTTCCATAACAAGTAATAATCTTGGTTTTTGATGAGTTTGCATGAAAGAAGGAGGGGAGGAAAAAAAAGGCTAATTTTCTTATCATAAATTTGTCTGCTAGAGTATTGTGAAACAGAAGAAAAACAAAGAAAACTGGGTAGGAGGTGGCAATGTTCACCTAGAACTGAAGTGCTAAAATATGCATATCAAAATATGAAGGGTTTTTTTTTTGCTTAAATAGAAAGACTGTTTACTGACTCCCATTATTTTGTTTACTATCTAGATTAATATTTAAAAAGTAATTAAACAGTGTTCTAGCTGTTGTCCATGATCTTATTGTCATGATACTTGACAAAACTAAAGCAAATGTTGTGTTTAATATCTTGTTACAGGCAAAACAGAAACACACCTTTTAAGGAAAGTCAGAATTTGTTATTTTCTTAATTGAAATCTTAACAGGATAATCTAAGAGTTATTTTTAGCAGTTCAGATTTAATTATTACAGAAAGAGGAACAATAATAAAGAGAATACTAGTACAGAAAAAACAATAGTTAAATAACAATACAGTTAGTACAATAAATAATAGTACAGTTAAATGCACACCTCCTAGTAGTTCTTAATCTTCCACTGCTGTGAGAAGTAGTGAGGGGGAAGAAGGGAGGCAAATATGGCAAGTTGTCAGCATCCTTTTGCCTGAAGAAGTCTGATCATGATGTTTTCTTCCTCTTTGCCCTAGAACATATGAAACTTGAGACATTGTTATATGTTTGCTAGGACACCTTTGCACTTTGTTGTTTTTTCACTGTTCTGCAAACGTGTTCTGTGGTGCATTTTACATATGTTAGATACCTGTTTCTTTGTTCTGTTACCCCCAAAACCAGTTTTGTCCAGAGTTGGATTATTGTTTCTTCAACTGATCGTTGGTGAGGAGTTTGCAAACCCAGGGGTTTCCATTGCCAGCCCGTGCCCCATCTCTTGACACCCCAGCTACTCCTCTGTGCTGCATCTGATGCTGCTGCTTCTTGAGGCCTCTGCTATCTCGCCAGGTCTCTATTCCTCTACACTATGTTATTCTACTAAAGACATAAATATCCCACTCTACACAGAAATAACTACTTGCTGCCACCATATATATAAAAACTATATATATATAGTTTGTGTGTACCAAAGATATGTACATTGAAACCAAGTTAAGCATACTCATCCGGTTGTTAACAAATTCCTGTTATAGCTAAACCAAGTGAAAAGAAAGCTTGAGACAGGTCAAGACAAGCTCAAAGCAAGCAAACCTGATAGGCCTTAGTCCTGAGGCCTTGCAAACGCAATAGGAAGCCTGTGACCTACTACTAGTGATGGCAATACTGTATTTATAGGACCACAGGGCTACACATATAGTTTGTTGTTCATTTGCTTCTGAAGGGACAAATCTGAACAATGCTGCTACTAGGCAAATGTATATTTTGATTAGGTATTTACATCCCATTTTAATTGCATGAAGAAAGAATACATCATTTGTAGTCAATGCAAATATTGACATCAACTGAAATATGCACATTTCTAATTAGAATAGATTATTAGACGTCCAGACAGTTATGTCAAGAAGGTCCTGTTTATTGTAAAAAAAATTCTGTCACATCATTTTGCTGTTGGCATGCATAACAGCAATAGCTAATGTTTGGGGGAAATAACTTTCACTATGTACTCGCGTAGTGTCAAACTGCAGGTATCTTTTTTCAATATTTACAGCATACTTTACGAATTTTAGACAAAATTTTTCTCAGCAAGATTTTGACTATGTGCAATTTGTTTTCGTATTCTTTTTTTTAATGAACACAAAATGAAAAAACTTGATTGACAGCATTTCAATTAAAAAACTGTAGCTGTTCAAAAACTCTAGTATGAAGAGGTAGCATTACACTGAGGATCCAGCATATTGGTTTTTATGCCTGCAACACATTTGGATTTCTAAGTCTCTAAAATTAGCCAACAGACCTATTTTGATCTATTCACTTGTTTGGAGTTTATGGGTAAGATTGTTTTAATCTTTTTTCAGTAATGCTCTTCACTTAATTAATAAGCTATAAATTGTTAATATGTTTATGATGTGATCTTTAAATATAATCAGAAAGGTATATGCTTAAAGTATGTATGTTATAATTTCCATAAAGACATGCAGCCATTTCTTCCAGTTCAAGCAAAAGCTATAGAAATATGCATCATTTCTAGAATCATGAAGGGATCTTGGGAGGTCACCTTGTCCAACCTCCTGCTCAAAGTTAGATCAGGTTGCTGAGGCCCTTGTCCAGCCAACTTTTGATATCTCTGAAGATGGAAGTTTCTGAATTCTCTGGACAACCTGTTCCAATGTTTGACAACTCTCTCAGTGAGGAATGTTTCCTTGCAAGTAGTTGGAGTGTCCCCTGCTGCAATTTCTGCTTGTTGCCTCTCATTTCACTGAGCACTTCTGGCAGAGACCAGGTCTACTGTTAGGCGGGTAGAGGCAGCAATTAGATGTCCCGCAAACTTCTGATCTCAGACCCAGTGCTCTCAGCCTCTCCTTGCAGAGGTCTGACAGGGTATGGCAGTGGTGAATAGGTCCCCACCTGTTCCTTTTGACAGAGAATGGTGACCTGCTTGAATCCAGTCCATCTGGTTATTAAATGTTACTATCCTGATGCCGCTTTTCAATGGTAGAAACAGATGAAGTAAAAACAAAGAAAAGGGAAAAAAAATCTGACTTTAAGTTGGTTACAGAATGTAGTTCAGCATTGCAGAATTTCTCTCTCATGTGGCCTAAAATATGGGACTTTCTCCTTCCTATATAGTATGATATGTTGCTTCTTGTACCAATGTTTTTAAGCACACATCTCTTAAAGCTGAAATGTTTATTAATTTAAGGTTTTCATCCCATTAAACAAAAGTGGTATTAAACATTACATTTCATTGTTTTCAAAGAAATGTTAGGAGGTTCTTAAAAGTGAATCTTATTTGGTTTTGTTGAATTGACCTAAAAACTGGCACAGAACAGTAGGAAATAGGAACATGGGAATAAAAGAAGCTAATCCCTTCATAGACTAGTGAAAGCCATTTAATTATTCCTTTCATAGGGTGAGCAAATAACATTTTAAAGTAGGTGGGGTTGGGAGGCCTTCTCAGCCTAAATATATCTTCAGTGTTACTCCTGGGATTGTTGGGTTGAGGTTTTCTTTGGCCTGAATTTACAACCAAGGATATAAGTTTTTGTTTATGCCAGTATTATCCTTCCTTTTACAAGGGAAGAGAATTTTGTTTGCTTTGTTTTTCACATAAGGCTTTTTTATATACATGAGTTATTTTCCCTGTTGGTCTGTTTTTTTAGCTAAGGTAAACCAGCCAAGATCCTCTTCTTTAACCCTGTAGCCTGTCTATTCCCCAACCTAGGATTCATTTATTTGCTTCAGTTGCAGTCTGGATTCATCTTCCTTGAAAATAAATGATTATGCCATCTTCATGTGAGTGTGCGTGTGTTACTGCCTGGGGTTTTGTGTGTAGAACTAAACTTATTTCCACACAGAAGCTGTAGTTTCCCTCTTTCTTCCAGGAGCTTATGGTACAAGAATATCATGTGCTGGTACTTTCTTCAGGCCTTTGTCTCTCTTTCCCATATTTACATTTACTTTCCGTATACATAACTCCCCAAATTCCTCTCGCCTCTTCCTGCAAAATGTCCTGCAAAAGTTGTTGCCTGCAATTCTTTATTTAACACCAAAACCTTTATTTTTCTACTTGCTTTTAATCTTCTACTAGTATTGCTCTTTAGGTTGGCTCTGAGACAGCCAGAGCATTAAAGCAAAGCTCTGCAGTTCTTCTTCCTGATTCTGAGCTTCTCAAACAGGAAGCTGAACTCAAATGACCGGTTTTATTTATAAATTAGACAATTTTAATTTTTTTACATTAAAACTGGTGTGATTTGGTAAGATAAGAATAGGACTAAAAGTCTTGTAGACCCTTTCCTAAAGAAGAGCTCCCCACTTCCAGGCTTGGTTTCAGTCAGCTCCCTGGCTTTCTGACTTGCAGTCCTGTCTGCACAGTTTGGTCTGTAGGACTGTGCTCTTTCTGTCCTGGAGGAGGGCTCTCTGTCAGCCCAATCCTTTTAACTATTTCTTGGACCCTGCATAAACTTCAGATTCTGAGGTCCTTGCTGCTGTTCCTG
>NW_008824002.1:836529-851881 GCF_000699105.1 Pygoscelis adeliae
TCTCTTACTCCCCACTGGAAAGGCAGTCTTCCCTAGAGATTCGCATTAGAAGGTCAATGTTCTCCAAACAAGGGCTTTCAAACTAACACAACAAGCTTAGTTAGAAAAAACATACACAACAGGCACTAAAACACTTGAAAAAAGTTAATTCAAACACAATTTGACAGTCATAGAACAGTGATATGTCTAAGTGCAACACCAAATAAACATGGTGGGTGTAGGGTTGTTTCTCTTCAGAGTGCTTAAGATTTTGCTAAAATAGATATTCACACAACTCAACGCAAGGTTTTGACTGTCAAGAAAAAGGTTAAAGCAAATTGTAACAATTACTTGCAACACATGTAAATTCCATTTAACTCTAGTCAAAGAATACCTATGATTTAGGGAGAGTTATAGGGAAGACTATTTTTATGTACCTAGTTTTGGAAGACAATGTTTGGGGTTTATTTTTGGCTATAAGGCTACAAACAAAGGAAGAGTGAACAATGGGTGTGACATTGAGATGTTTTTAATAAGTCATTTCATGTTTCCTCATGAAACTTTGCTTGCAAAATCAGTTTCAATTAACTCAAATATTAATATTGTAATGCTCATTACACATCTTTGGAGGAAAAAAATAGTATCACTTCATTGATTAGATAAATATGATACTTAAAAATATTTTGTAAGTATGTATTTGATCAACTGAAAGGAACAAGAAACCATTAATTTTTTTGCACAGCTATTTTTCTCTTAATCAAACAGCATAAATATTTCATTTGTTTGTGATTTACCTTTTTATTTATATTTTACTTCCCATCCTGTACTTCACAGTCTGGCTTTACTAAAGTCTTCCTTTACTTATACTAATTATGATTTTATGTAAAATATGAGTTTTGTCAATGTAATTTAAAAAAGCATAGGGTAGCTGTTGAATTTTCAGGTGATAATAAAAGAAATTTAAGACATCCAAAGTTAGAAACTGAGCACTTTAAGAAATTACATAGAAGCTTGCTGAGCAATCAGATCTGTGTGAGAATGAAAAGATGGGAAATTTGTCACTGACTAGGGGTTATACTAAATGAAAAATAAAAGTAAAGTGGCCTTGCATCTAAGTTTCTTTCAAGGAAAACTTGTAGATCTCCATGTTCTCTGAACAGAGCTAAGTCATCTATCACTTTTGAAAGCAAAACAAAATTGATGTGGTTTGCTATATTTGATTAGAAACCATTGGGCATGTGCACAAATGAGTAGGCAGTGAGCTAAGGAATAACAGATTTACCAAGTGAAAATTAGTACAATTTATTTTGAAATAAATTACCTTGCAACAGAAATGCCTCTGAGTTCATATTAAAAAAACAATAACATATTTCAAATTATGTTTTCTATATGTCTTATATGAATTTTATTTTGAAATAATGGTTTTACTATGAATAACTATCATTGATTATTTTCCTGAGGTAATTTTCTGTCTTGAGCTTTTTTTTTTTTAACTTTTAAAATACAATTGTTTATTTCTTTATGAAAGACATACTGTGAAATATTTTGACTAAAAGATTATGGCACACAGATTTGCAATGGTTAACCTTCATACTTGGAGTGGAGAATAACCACGTTTACCACTCTGTGGAGTAAAAAACATATGCATGTATATACACACACACGTAAACCTGGGCATCTATATACAGAAGTAGATAATGCAAGTGAAGGTATCTATAGCAAGGGATCCACTTTCCATTATCAGCTTTTCATATATGTAAGCCTATGGATGAATTACTTTTATTTCTCATTATAAGATAGAGACATATTTCAAATTCACAAGGATCAGCTTCCTTTTGTTGTAAAGACTCAGCTGAAAGTGGAAAACTCTTCAGATAGTCAAGCGAAGTACTATATTTGAACTGGTCAGTGCAGTATTGACCCATGACATTCTTGGTTTTTTGTGGTTTTTCATTTAACAGAGGGGTTTTTTGTCATTTTTAAATATCTTCAGTCCTCTCACTGAGTGTGGTACTGGTTTTGCTTGTTTCACTTTTTAATAATATGTTCTTAGGGTATAGGATGACATGAGTATGTGAACGTGTTAAAAGAAGAAAGGATGCTGAGATGAAACCGGAGAGCTATGCTGGATGCTAGGAATATAAGTAGGCACTGGCCTTAATAAACTTCTTATCAATTGTGTCAGGCTTCCCCTTGGAAGAAACTAGTTTGTTTGATTGAGAAACACATTATGAAAGCAAGTACAAAAACATTATATTACAAAAGCAAATACTGGGTTGGACAACCAAAGGATAAGGGAGCTGGTGTGAAACAGGAAACACTAGCATCTCTTCCAGTTTCCATTTTCTTAATTTCTCTTCTGTTCTTGTGCTTCTTCATGCTCAGCTGCTCTGACCCTCTCACCCATATGCTAAAAAGATAGTAGTATACAAATGAGGAACGGTGCTGAGCCAAATACTTGGCTCTTTCTTACAAATAAGAAAAGCATGCATAACTCTTTGGTTTGTGTTTCTTTTTAGTTACCAATAGAATAAATAAACAAACAGACTTTGCCCTCAACTGGCTTGTATATCATTATTTACACATTGTTTAGTCAAATGTTGTTGTTCAAGTCAAAGGAAAAACACTGGGTAATTTTAACAGGACCAAGACTAAAGTCTTAGGCATTGATTCAAGTTAACTTTAGTCTCTTGACAAAAATTGTGATGAACATGGAAAAGTATAAAATATCGTCTTGTTAAAAAAAAAACAAAAACAAAAACAAAACAAACCAACAAAAACTAAAGCTCACTAGTGACAAAGGAAATTATACCAAGTTCAAGAGCTCTGAGATGCTTGAGTCTTGACTTTTGTTAAGTCAGTGTGTATTTGCTGTGATAGCCAACTCTCCTGTCAAGCCAGTACTCGTACCATTCATTATTATTGTGTATGGAGTTATGAAAAAAAAATATGATGACAAGGAATAAGAAGTGCAGAAGGTAAAGTGAAGTGCTCGGGAATTTATTAAAGGTGGTTGGGTGGTAATGGAATGGCAGCCTGAGTTATGGATATTTATATGCCTCATAGCCAAAGCTTCTGTACATAGCTGTAGGGACAGTCAGCCAACACCTGAGAAATCCTCTGGTGGCACAGAACTGGTGCAGAAGCAGCTTCTAGGTTCGTCCATTTTGCTTGTGTAATCTCAAAGCAAGACAGCCCCACTAGCACCCCACTGACTCCTAGCAACCACACTGGCAGCTAAGAGAAGTCAGAGGTTTGCAAAGTCTTCTTGCACAACATGCGCACAGTAACTAGATTAAAAAGAGCACAAGTACTTCTGTGGGATGGTTTTCATAGTTATACTGTGTATCGCATAGCTATTTAATTTTGGGAAAATATTTGTATTTCTGATGTACTCACAAGTTAAACACCATCATTTTAAGTAAGGTCACATTCTAGTGTGATGTCAACTCTTGGGAGTTAAAAAAGGGTCAAAAGAAGATTTAATTTGACTGGGATTGCTAGAACTGTCAACAAACTCTAACTTCCATAAATGTAGAAATTAGAATCAAGCATACAATATATCCTAATATTTGTCACCAAATATAAAGGTAAAGTTAGCTTATTTTTTTTAAGGGATGATTATTATGATCTGAAAAACAAAAATAAATTTGGCATCAAGAAAGAAATAAAAACAACAAATGCATATTAGAACATTCTGACATGAAAAATCTTACATCCAACTGAGGTTTCACTTTTATAGTTTGTACCTTGTATTAATGTCAATACAGACGTGTATGAAGATACACGTATCCAGCGTGTGTGTGCATTTATATATATACTGTACATATAGACACAAAAAATACAGTAAGGGCCGGTATTTGTGCAAAAAAGCTTTTTGATCTTGATGCTGCTTTTATGTAGGAATTGTTATTCTAGAATCTTATGTCTCTCTTTAATCACTCCCAGCCATGTTTTTGGCAGTCATCTCTAAAACAGCAACAGTAATGAATCAAGAATATGCTTAGAAACCTTTAACATCAGCTTTTGAGGTCCCTAAAAATGCTTTGAATTGGCTTAACAATTTTTTTTAATGTGAAACAAACTAGTCATTATTGTTTGTGCCATGTAAATGCATAATCTTTACTGCTCACAAAAAGTTAAAATGAGAACTGCTCTGAACCATGGCAACCTCTGTTTTTATTTTGGTTTTGTTTGTCTGTCTTAATTGAATGCAAAGATTCTTGCAGGACTCCAAAGCTTAAGTACTGATAAAAAGTTTTAAGTGTTGTAAAATCTATCATAAAACCAATAGATGTGGTTGGCTATGCTACCTAGCTGGCCTTTTCTGTCTCTGTATTATTTTCTGATATTCTATATTCAGAGGAATATAGTACCCTCTTGCTCTTGTGTTATGGTAAAACAATACTAAATGTACAAGAATAGCTGTGTGACAACGAGGCCTTTGTGTTTGTGTTCGCGTGTGTTTGTGTTGTGGATGTGTGTTTGTGTATGTGAGATGGCAAGCCAAGGACAGTGGATGTTTATCTGTCACAGAGAAGACTCTCAGCTGCGATGCCGAGTGCTATTAAAGCTGGTATTGCTAGTAATTAGATGCACTCATCACATTTACACTGCAGTCTTGGATGTGAAAGTAGCATTGGTATAGACATTGATGATCTACATATACATATGTAAAATTAGCTAACTCATTTAACTAGATTTGACTCAATTTAACCAATGACTTGTTGGTACAAAAATATCTTAAGCATTCACTATCAATCAAGGAGAGATAAGCAGAGGTTATGACACTAAATAAACATTATTTTTACAGTCTGATATTGTAAGAGATTAGTGTAGTAACTCCCCATTTGTGGGAAAATAAACTTTAGAAGCAGTGTTTATAGCCCAATTTTGAAGACTAGTCAGAACATGTCAGTGTGGCTGATGAACATAGGCATATAGACCATGAAAACATATTTGTAGTCAACATTTTTCTCCCCCCCCACCCCCAGTTTAAATCTTTTGCATTTTAATCCTCCATCAGTTTCAATGTGTCACTTAAGTAGCTACTGTGTACAACTGTGCCCCTTTAGCTGTTTTGTTTGTTGAATAAACTCAGTTTATTATTATATTTAATAAATATTTATAAATATTTATTACTGAAACTGTACTTTTCTGCTAAGTTTCTTTTTGTGTCCTTTTACATCGTAGAAGTCATACTGGTATTTTCTCTCTTTGTGACATATAATCACCTACATATTTATCTTTCTTTTTAGGTAGGACCTCAATTTCTTATTTTATCTCCCTGGTTTAAATGTGGCTTTCTGTTTTCTAATTTTCTTTCAGTGTGATTTTTTTTTCTTTATATAATTTTTTTTTTTAAGTGTCGCTGCTTCAACAACAATCCATAGCTCAGTAAAAAAAGTTAAAGGAGAAATAAAATCTTAAATGGTGAAAAATTTGAAACCAGTATATCTTTACCTATCTATAATTGACTGCTGTTGTTTTGAGGGGAGGAGACTGTGGGAGAAGGCTACAGATTGTGAATGGTTGGGGGCAAGCAGGGGGAAGCACAGCCAGGTGAGGGGGCTCTTCTGCTGGGCCTCATGTCCCAAAGCTGCTTCCTCCAATCCCGTGGAGAATATTGTGGATCATGTGGGTGTCATCAAATTAAAACCTCAGTTACACTGTACCGTATTTCAAGTTTACAGTGTCTAAGTTTTTACTGTGTTGCAGGGGCAGGGGACTGATAGCAGTAAACCAACATTTACTTTTTCCTTTTCCAGACCCTAGGTAATGTATAAGACCAAATGAAAGAAGCAGTACTCCTTTTCAGGTACCCCAATAGCACAGTTCTCATATTTATTCAAAACTGCCTGAAGGCTGAAAAACAGTAGCCTAATTATAGTTCTTATAGTAGAGATCACTTGTGAGCACAAATAATACCATAGGAAGCAAATAAAAGAAAAACAAAGATAGGTCTTTGGAGGTCTAAAAGCCATGATGGAAAGAGAAAACATGCTCTGAAGTGGTAAATTTTAATCTGATGAATAGCAAAGTGTTGAAAAGTCCGTTTGAGCATTCTATAGCAGCCGTGTTCTTTTGTGGTCAACAGTCTTCAACAAAATAAAGGGAAATGAAGGAGCAATCTTATTCAGCATATATAGCATTCAAGGTACATCAAGTGCGTGTTTCAAAAGAATAACAGAAAGAAAAGATAGATAGAAAATTTCCAGGATAAGCCCTTTTGGTACAAATACATAGAATCTCAATTTACCCTACTTCTTTACAGGTGCAGGATTAGAAAATGAAAAAAAAAGATAATTTTCCATTTAACCCCCCCCCCTCCAAATTATATCTTTTGAATTAGAATGCCCTTATTTCACAAGAAGGGCAAGGCAAGCCTCAGAATGGGTGAAGTCCTGCACTCTTGAATATATGGGAATTTTTTTCCTCTGAATTTGAAAGATTTATGATTTTATAAAGTCTCCCAGACAGACTGCACAATAATCTTGCTCAGATGAGAGGATTTTAGATAAAAATCCTCACTGATGCTACCAGAGCTTTTCCTGTACAGATGGGAACAACTGAATCATCTGGCCATTATACTCTCTTGCACAGGATTTAATAAGATTGAAAAGAGTTAAAAAAATGTGGGATAAAAATAAGACACACGTAACTATTTTGCTGAAAAGAGCTTAAAGAGAGGGGAGGTTGACAGAGTCACTCAAAACAGCTACTGGTAAGCATTCACATAAAACAGGAAATGATTGATCCAGATGAAAGATGACAAATTGAACCTGGTAAAAATAAACAGTGTTTGTACAATGCCTGCAATTGTATAATTTAAATGTCCACAGTACGATAATTCTAAATCTAATAGTTTATCAGATTAAAACATGATTAAACATTTACGTAAGGAAAATAGTAAAAACCAAACAAGCAAAACCTACAAGTGTCAAAGTGCAATTCTGGATTGTCCCAGGTATAGATTTAGAAAAAGTCTTTTTCCACATTCTTGTTGATTTAATGATTTCCCTAATATGAGACATCAAATATTCTGTGCAGGATCAGGAAAATGGATGGCATTAGCGAAGCTAGGAGACTGCAAACCTAGTCTTGTATAACACTCTTCATCTTACCTGATGAAAGTTTGCATGTATTAACTCTAAAATTAATTTGCTTAAGGTCATTTAAACATTAGCAAATTCAGAGCAAGTTACGTAATCTACAGATTGAAAGTGTTCTCATACAAAATTAAACTGTTCCATTTCTTTCTCAAATTAGTTCCCCAGGTAGCTGCACTAGAAACCAGAAGGATACAAAAAGTATCACTCTTAAATCAACTTGACACCAGAGAAAGTTCATATTTCATAAAGAAGAATTGATAATCAAAGACTCAGGCTGCCTGTAGCTGGAAGCGGGGTTTCCACCATGGAGTTATGATATCACAGGCAGGTTTGGGGTTGGAAAGAAACTGTTTTCTCACATGAGCAAGATGGACGGGTTCAGTAAATTGCTTTATCATATTTGGAAGTATTACGTTAGTCTCCTTATTGAACTAGTTGTAGTGACCTCCTTAATGGTCTAATTCTTTGAGATAGTCTTCTGCTGCCTTTCTAAGGCCTTTGCTTTTTCAGCGTTGCTACCACAGGGACTAACGTGAGGAAGGAAAGAGACTGTTTTCCTTTAATATGGTCTCTGGGTAATACACTAACAAAGTAACAAACAGAGCTTAGATCATCGTAACAATACCTCAGCTAGCTTAACTAGGAAACAAAAGACTAGCAAACAAAACAAAAGTGCACAACTCCGAATAGTTAAAAATATGATTTAGTGATAACAGGTAATCCAGTTTCTGTGGCAGGATACAGGAACTTATATACTATAGAATGTATTTTTTTTCTTCTAAAATAGGTTTCAAACAATAATATTCGTATTTATACCTTTGGTTCTTTTGCTAATTGCTAGACATGCTTAACCATCTCTGTTAAGTCACTGACACTTCATAAACATCACCTATTGTTGGAGAATATGAATGGGATAAGGGGTAGAATTGTTATCACATAATATTCATATTTATACCTTTGGTTCTTCTTTTGCTAATTGCTAGACATGCTTAACCATCTCTGTTAAGTCACTGACACTTCATAAACATCACCTATTGTTGGAGAATATGAATGGGATAAGGGGTAGAATTGTTATCACACATGTTTCTGTAAAACAGTGTTCAAGAATTTCCACAAGTACTTTGTCTTCAATTCAGATTCAGACTTCCTTAAAATTTTCTGGATATCTCTGTATAAGCAATGCAACTGATGAAATAGAACAGCATGATAAACCATCACTACCAAAACTGACAATGCCATCATGGGCATTTTAGCCAAAATCACGATCACGGTAGGTTAGTTTGAGTGCTGCCTTGCATTTCTCCCCTACAATTTTTGACACTGCCTGTAGAGCAGGTCTTTGTGATGTTCACAATTTTTATACCTCCTTTTTGGTGGGTATACTTTGACTAAAACTCCACGCAAAATAAATGAGCCAAGAACAATTTAAAGTATGTGACAATAAATTAATTTGGGGCTAATCAGATTCTTGGTTTTTAGTAGTTTTGGTAACATTCACTTGAGCTGAATTCTTGTTGGATAAGTAAATACCTATTTGGACGTGGTTTCTTTAGTCTGGTTTACCGAACATAATGAAAATCCTCTAATTGTTTTCAGGAAATCAGGAATTCTACCTCAAGTACTCCACATGTTGATGTTCCACTAAAAATGTTCAACAGCCTTTGGAATACATGTTTCAAGGAGCATTCACGTAAACTTCTTCCCTAGAAGAAAAAGTGGACAAAACCTCAGTGATGCTGACGAAACCTAAAGGGATAACAGCTAGTGTAGTTGTATGAGGGGGGATGATGCCAGGATAGCAGCTTTAAAACACCTGGAGAAATGCAAGATACTCATTACTTGGCAAAACTCAAAAGAACACAGAAATGAGGCCCTTATAAAGGGCTCAGGAACTTGGAAATTTAGGGGGTGAAAGCAGTACAGGTATAATTTTGAGGTTTATATTGAATTTGGAAAAAAAAAATGACATGGCTATGAAGTAGAATAAAGACTATACAACTAAGATAACTATATTGACAATTGCTTTTCAGTATTCTGTAAATGTGTTGCTTTCAATATTTATGAGTTTCTTAAAAATTTAATTATTTAATTATTATTACCAAGAGACCATCAAAGTCACTAGTGTTTTTTATAGCACTGTTTGTTTTAACATAGCTGGGAGATAAACAGATTGAAAACTTCCTTAATTCTTTGATTAGCCGCAGCCCACAAAATCAGAAGAATTAATCATCTTCTGTAAGGAAAGAATATGTGGTTAGATGATTCATTTTAAGTACATGTCAGGTTCTAAAAAGGAAACAACTTCAGTTTTTCATCTTAGTTGGGATGAAGGATGAAATTTGAAATGCCCACATCTCTCAGGAGAGTACTTCCTCTTCTAAAAATTCTGATCTGAATTGCTCAGTGGAGTCCTACAGCTCTACATAAGATGCTTTTATGCACGCTGTTCACATTCCGAGTCATGTAAACTTGCAAGGAAGGGAGGAAAACAACATAGAGTGAATGCTTAATGTTCTACAGATTGTTCCATGTGTTAATTTTTTCAATAACACAGATTACACTTCTACATTTACTCTGCAGAGCACTGCATATAAGAGATATATTATAGCACACCAAATAGTTTCTCCCCTGTTTCATGTTTGATGAAAAACATGATGGAAAACTCAGTTTTGAAACAAAAAGCACAGCTGCTAATGCCAGCATGAAATTTTGAGCTATATGGAGCAAGACAAAATAGAGTATGATAAGGTGTGCCAAAATACAACAAAACATGCGTATTGAGAGTTTTCTAATTATTTTACATTTATCTAATCAAAACAAACACTGCTGGAAGAGCCCAAGTAGAACAGGAATGATTATTCTTCAAGTCTTGATGCTTAAAATGAGGTATTTAAATCTTCAGTTAGACTCTAAGGGAGTCTGGAAGCTAATAATGCTAAAATACAAATCAAAATGTGAAGAGTTGGATGTTTGTATATCAAAATAATTGTCTCCTTGCTTTAGAGTCCATTGAAAGAAACAACATAAGAATAGTCTCAGTCATATGCTAAATAAAAGCCATTACCCTACACTTAAAATCACTAGAACTGTCCTTTCTGGGAGATTTGGAAGACTGTATCAGGAATATAAAATAATGACTACTCATAAATGGAGAAATGTTTGGTTGATGCAGACATATCTATAGATTGTTCATACTTGGGTTCCGACACAGACAACAGTTCAAAAAGCTGCAAGATGGAATCGGTTGGAAAAATCAATTTCAGCTTGGATCAGTAGGAATTTTACTTAATTCCTTCAAAGACAACACATGGAAAGAATCAGTATAAACTGAAGAATGCCTTATGATAGTTTTCCTAATACTACACAAAAAATTATCTATCCAAAATAGGCTGTATGTATTGACCTGTACACAGTATTCTCTCTGCAGACTGGTTATTAGCATGTTAAGAAGAACTGTTGGGTATATATATGTATAACGAATAAGGACAATTTGTATGGTGACCTTATTTTGGGTTTAATTACAATCAATTATTGTTTCAGATGGGTAATGAATGAGGGATTTGAAAACAAGACTTGAAGACTGGGATAAAATTTTAAGCAGGTTGGCCATACATTCAGGTGAGGTTTACTGAACAGTCATTGCTTATAGGTTTGAAAAGGCACTTCTACATCCTAACATGAAGTGTTAGTCTTTGATGAAAGTGAACTTGGCAAATACTTTGCAGAATTGGATAGAAATAAGATCCATGCATCAAAATATGTCTAAATTATTTTGCTACTTTGTTTATATGACAGTGCACTTTTTCATCCTTTCCCATCTAGGATTTAATTTTGCAACCATCACACTGTTTCATATGTAGTCACACACCGTTTCATACATAGTCAAATAGATCTACTGGACCAGCTGCATACTTAGTTAAATGGATCCACAGGCAGCAAATCAAAGTGCTTGCTATAATACTGCTTTTAATGTTTGAAAATAGATATGTTATACCAGTTTCATTTTCCTGAACTGTTTGTTTAACTCTGTTTTTTCTTGAGTTGCTGTTAGAATGCTTTAGTATATTCAAAGCATGATGAACTTGGCTTTGCTTTTGCATATTTTGGTTTAAAGTAAAGCTACTCCACTGACTATAATTGTACCACCAAATTTAGAGAAGAGTGAGAGCACAATCTCAACAAAAGCCCATATCACAGTTTAATACTGTGTTTTATTTTCAAACTGTATTTCAAAGAATGTTCACGCTAAATAAAGCTGCACTACTGATAGGTTGTATATTATCTTAGTCTGCTTTGCTTCTACAACTAGACTGACACCTGTACCTGACCTAGTGTTGAACTAGCTACTGAGGTATCTCCATGTTGCGTGGATGGGGTTAGCAGCCACAGCTGGGATAGATAAGAACTTCACACTTACTTTGTCTTACATCCATAGAGACTTAGACTACAGTATGGTCCTGTGTGAACAGTAGTTTTAAATAAGATAATGTAATTTTGCTATGCTTTTATGGCTGATCTAAGTAATTTTCCTAATAGGCCTTTGTATTGCTTGGCACCTAACACAGGTTTGAGTGTAACATGATTTAATTTTGAAGGGCTTCAGGTAATTATCTGCTATCCAGTCATATTGTTGCTGATTCCACTGTAAGCTCCATTACGTGCGGTAAAACCTGTAAATTTTCCTAATGTACTGGAATGCATTTGTGCAAGTATTGTCCTGTTGATTCCTCCCCCGCCTTTATTTTTGGAGCATTATCTAATAGAGCTGAGCAAATATATCACATGAATAACTCATTAATTTTGCCATTTCTGTATTTGTCAAATCACTGGTTCTCAAATATATTCATTATTCAAACTTATGTGGGAATTTATTAGGTGCATAAATCTTCATCTGTAGGCAACTTTTTAATAGATTATTATGAAGATTACCGGTTTACATTGGGTTTATGCTGTTCTGTAATAGGAGATGTAGACATTCTAACATGACTTGCAATTTGTTATTTTTCAATAGATGCTGAACTGAGTTTTCTTAGCCCTGCAATTGAGAGTAATAGTTTTTGTTTACAGTTTCCCAATCTTGCTAAGTATTTTCCAGAAAAACAGCAGGTGAAATATGAGGTGGCCTTTCCATATCTCTCTTCCCTTTCCTCTACCATATGTTCTGAGTTTTCTTATCCATTCTCCCTCTTTAGCCCTTCCACTTGTTCCAGGAATTTAATTCTGTTCTCCCTTCCTCCTTCTCACCTACCTTGTTCTATTCTTCAACTCTTTCTTTTGTCTCTTTGTCACTTCATGTTATCTCTTCTTCCTGTACTCAACTGTCTGGAGAATATTTTTGTCTGTGATCTTGTCTTGCTATTTAACCTCTTTGGCTGTTTCACTGGTGTTTCTTTCAGGAAATACCCTTTCCTGAAAATATAACTCCAAGTCCTATGTTTCTGTCCTTCAACCCCTTGTCTTCTCCCCCTGTTTTTAATACTGCCAATTCAATATTGGTTGTAAGTCAATTTGCCTAATCCACACCACTCTGCCTAAACTACAACTTCAGATTTTTCTCAATCACCTCTCAAGATTGTGGAAAATACCATTACATTGTGAGTAAAATACTTCCTATAGGAAATGTGTTACCAGTTGCAAAAGTCTGAATTTATGTTGTGAATGGGACAGCATGATTGCAGGTGGAGTAAGGAGAGGGTTTCTGCGTTTAAGTGGCAACCACTTGGTTGCTGCCTTGAAACTTGTCTTCTGCCTCTTTGGTGCTAAGTCACTAAGAACAGACACCTCATAGGTGATTAGCTATTACATGTGTCTGAAGAAAATAGGTTTTGAAAGTAGACATTGTCTCACCCATATTTATTCACTGAATAGAGAGCTGCTGGGGAAAACCAGTTGTGGTCTGTCTGAACAGAGATTGTGCTAGAATAGATATGCTCACAGAAAAGTGCAAATTGAATATGTATATTGCACCTCCATTTCAAACCTTGTGATTTACTTAGCAACTTAATAGTTTTTTATTAAAGCTTTCTAGTGTAATTTTATATGAATGTCACTTGATATCTTAAAAATCTATACTTAAAAGTAGTGCCTAATATATTTGTGTAATGTGTGCTATGAACTGTGTAAATCTATGAATCCTGAAACTTCAGAACGATGTTGACTTCCTGATGGAAAACAAGTAAACAATTTAGCAGAGAAGCAAATGTAGAAGTGTGACATGTTCCCAAATGTTGAAAGTATAACTGTACTATATGTGACTTTGGACTTTTTAGGTGAAACAATACAGTGCATGCATATTCTGTAGCACACGTTAAGCAAGTGAGCACAGCAGGCATATTTTACAGTGAATATAAATAGTTTTACTGAATCAATACTATTGGATTATATCAGGCAAGCAGCACCATTTATGTTAAAAGACGTACATGCTGTGATTTTTTCTGAACTCTCTTTGAAGTTCAGTTGTGTGTCTTTTTCTATTGTACTAAAATATTAGATCATCACTACTGATGACTTGTAATCACTACTTTTAAATGTACACGTTGATTGATAAGGCAGGATTATCATGTGATTAAGAATGAATAAGAAATGGGAAACTTCTGTTCCCAGCAGTGCCCCAGATTTCTTTTGTGACTGCTTAAACAGCTTAGTGTCTTGGTATTCTTTTTCCCATTTAAGCAAAAAGAGGGCATCAATGTTTTCTTTCCTTGTGGAAGTATACAGGAGTAATGTGTCCTGCATTTGTGAATACTAGTAAGGTAATCAGATGTGCGTTGAGGTTAAACACATAAATTTCATTTATAGTGAATTTCAACTACTGATTTGTAATTGCTTTTAGAAACAAAATAAGATTTTGTTTTCTGGTATTTTTCTTCCAAATTTCATTATATTCATATGCGACTGCTGAATCCTTTTTAAACAAATGTCTATAAATTCAGAAAGAATAAAGAATAAGAACATGCTGGGCCTGTTTCTGACTCAAATAAAAACTACATGAAGGGTAGGATATACTGCAAAAAAAGATCTTTTAACTGAATATTTAACAAGCTGTAAGGCACTCTCTTTTTCCTTTTTCAGTAAAGCACTTGGAGGAAATCTGATATTTTTGACAAATCTCAACTTTTCAAATTTTACTGTACTGGTGAAAATAGATTTTTACATTTAATAGGATAGTATGTCATATGTAATTAAAAATCTGTAATTTTAAATTAGCTAAGTTTTGGAGGAGAATTAGCTGAATCCTGAAATGGGTTCATTGAGATGTACAAGAACTGAAGAGTTTCAAGTAATCCTTTCGCATCCCTCATATTATTTAAGAAATGTGTGCCTATTAATGCTTCACACCATACTACTGGCAGGAGGAAGGTGGTTTCTTGTGAAGTCAGAGTTTATAGTCACCTATGAAAAAGGAAGGAAAATGAAATAAAATGGAAGCAGAAATAAGACTATAGCTTTAATTTTGTCCCAGTGTGGTGGGTTGACCCTGGCTGGATGCCAGGTGCCCACCAAAGACGCTCTCTCACTCCCCTCCTCAGCTGGACAGGGGAGGGAAAAATATAATGAATGGCTCATGGGTCAAGATAAGGACAGGGAGACATCACTCACCAATTACTGTCACGGGCAAAATAGACTTGACTTGGGGAAAATTATTTGATTAGTAATAAATTCAGAGTAGGATAATGAGAAATAAAAACTAAATCTTGAAACACCTTCCTCCCACCCCTTCCTTCTTCCTGGACTCAACATCACTCCCAATTTTCTCTGCCTCCTTCCCCCCCAGTGGCACAGGGGGATGGGGAAATAGGGGTTGTGATCAGTTCATCACACTTTGTCTCTGCCGCTCCTTCCTGCTCAGGGTGAGGACTCCCCACACTCTTCCCCTGCTCCAGCATGGGGTCCCTCCCACGGCAGACAGTCCTCCATGAACTTCTCCAACATGAGTCCTTCTGATGGACTGCAGTTTTTCACAAACTGCTCCAGCGTGGGTCGCTTCCACAGGGTGCAGTCCTTCAGGAACAGACTGCTCCAGCATGGGTCCCCCACAGGGTCACAAGTCCTGCCAGCAAACCTGCTCCAGCGTGGGCTCCTCTCTTTCCATGGGTCCACAGGTCCTGCCAGGAGCCTGCTCCAGCACGGGCTTCCCATGGGGTCACAGCCTCCTTTGGGCACATCCACCTGCTCCAGCATGGGGTCCTCCACGGGCTGCAGGCAGATATCTGCTCCACCGTGGACCTCCATGGGCTGCAGGGGGACAGCCTGCCTCACCA
>NW_008824002.1:852261-855039 GCF_000699105.1 Pygoscelis adeliae
ATACACCCAGGAACTATGTTATAGGTAAGAAGTATGAAGATATCCTTTTTTGCATTAGAATTTGCCAACATGAGACTGCCACACTAGCCCTTTTGCATCATTTCATTCCTCTGTACAGGACCCCTGGGCAAAATGGTTAAAAATTAGTTGCAAGGGGAACAGAAGAGTTTGGGATGCAAGGAACAAAATTTCCATATTCCTTGAACTTAGGGTTTTTTTGTTCTGTTTCTCATTTTATGATTCACTCAAATTGTTATAATGTTGTCTGGAAAAACAAAGAAGGATTCTGGCTCAGTAGAACCGTGGCCTAACTGATATGTTAGACAATGACACTGCCTCCCAGCTGAAAAGTGCACCGCATTCTTTAGCATATCTAGTTTTTGTAATATCAGTGTGAATCTTTGATGAAATTTATCTCCTAAAAGAAGTGGAAAATTCTGCAATATCAAAGTCACAAAGACAATGAGCCAGAATATTTACCTAATTTAATATTCCTTGTGCTCTTCTGGGACAGGCTGATCACTCTCAAGGAGAGACGGGGTAAGATGTGCCTATGACCCTTATTATATTCTCCTCTTGTTCTCTAGAACTTTAGGAAATGTCTCTTACCCTGTACAGATACTGGAGTTCACAGACCTGCTTGCTCCAAAGTCAGTAAGTGTATCCTTTGAAGAACAGGTTCCTTTATATTCTTAGTACAACTTGGGGTAGAATCAGATATATGATGAGATATAAGGCTAGGAGTGAATTAGGCTACACATCAGTGTATATTAATCTAGACTTGTGTTCCAGACATGCAATCACTATTTAGTTTGGCTTATTCCCTAGCAAAACCCACTTGAAAACAAGTGATCATGCTTCATCTCCATGACACAGAGTTAGGACAAATGCAGGAACTCTCAAATTGTAGGGAGAAATGATTCTCTAGTGCTGTAATGATCAGAAAATTCATGGATGCTTACAGACTGTGTGGGGCATTTGAGAACACCTGACGTTCGAATGCTGCCTCAGAAGTCTGCATGGCTTTTTAAAATGCCTGCGAAGATTCATTCTTATAATAATGCATAACATAAACAAAAGGATGGTATTTTAGGTTGCAGTTTGCTGTGACTGTACAAAAGAATGTTTTTATATCTTGTTGAGCCAACTTATCCATTGCTGCTCAAGGGGATTTTTATTGGTGAGGGAAAGGTTGCCTAAACAACAATGTTTAGGCAACCTTCTGTGTTTAGGCACAATCGATCCTGGACAGGCTGGATCGATGGGCCAAGGCCAACTGTATGAGATTCAACAAGGCCAAGTGCCGGGTCCTGCACTTCGGCCACAACAACCCCATGCAGCGGTTAGGTGTGGTGGTGTTGTGAGTTTGTTGTTATTGGTGGTGTTTTTTTTAATGAGGTATAAGACAGATCTACCTCGAGCTTGCAGGTGACTGTTACAGGTCACTTTCTTTTGGAAAGCACAAAAATATGTAAGGGAAGATAGAGGTCCTGACAGAACTTCTGCTTAAAAATAAATCCAGCCTAACGAGGCTGATATAGGGTGCTTGCTACTTTATCGACACAATTTCAAAAGCTATCCTTTCTGTAAAAGAAGTTAAACAATTATTTTCTATTCTATTGCAAACTAGCTAAAACTCCTAGCTACACAGCATCTGTCTCCAGAAATGACCCCTGCGTGCGACTTTGAGGAAATGAGGTACAGAATAAAGAATACTCCATGTTGGTGGACAGAAATAAATTACGGCAAATGTGTAAAGATGTCAGGATTACTAGCATAGAGCTTCACAGGTAAAAATTCAAAATTAAAGTATCTAAATAGGTTGGGAAACCAACTTAAAGACTAAACAAGCCTAATACAAAAACTTTGCCTTTAACTTTCTTGTTAATACCTAATCCTTATGAATTAAATTTCTCACTATGGTTTTAGTAAACATTTTCATGCAAAATAAATTTACAGCTTTCTAGATAAACACAGCATGATATGTTCAGCTTATTACATATTCAAATACTCAACATTGAATGAGCTTCCAAATTATGAAATGTAGAGTATTAGCTCTTTCACTTCCATCAGTGAATACTTTTGGCTGTGAAGTTTTCAGGATCAGTGCTAAAACACTTGTCTTATTTGGTTGTTTACTTTAAATGCTCTAGACAGTCGAATGAGGACTGCCCAGAAGAGAAAAAAGTTAGAATTAATGTTCTTGCTTAAATCTGTTAACAAAAAAAGAACTTGTTCCTTCTTTCTTACGCTTTCTACAGGCTCCTTTCTTTAGAGTGCAATACTAAGATTCCCCAATAGATGCCCTAAGAGATCTCTTATAAACATCACGACTAAGTACTGAAATTAAGTATCTTCAGTTTTCTCTTTGTGGTTGTGTGTGTGTGTGTTAACAGAATCTGTTATCTACTATCGAGTGGTATAATGTTTTCAGATTTCAATGATAAGGAATAATGAAATTATTTGATCCCAAATGAAGTTGAAAAAGTGTGGATAATAAAAAAATTAAATATTTATCCTCACTTGTCATTTATTTTTCAATAGTAATTTTTAATGTGCATCTTAATTCTGTAGTGTATTTTCTCTTTACTGTTTAATCAGTTGTTACTTTATATTCACAAGATGAGAAAGGGAGCAATGTCATCTTGTCAGAATCATTATCGTTGCAAAGTTGCTACACACTGAAATGAACCTATAGCATTTATTTGACTAGAAATAATGGAGAAATCTACAGATCTAACCTCAGAGTCTAGGCTTTTCCCCGCCCTGCTCCCCCCC
>NW_008824002.1:855094-859289 GCF_000699105.1 Pygoscelis adeliae
TGTTTTGAGGTATACATTTGAATCACTTTGATGCATTTCAAAGATAGGTTTCTTGTGTGTGAACACTACTGCATATTCCTTTTATTTAAGGAATTGAGTCCCTTTGTGAGAACTGGCTCTGAGGAGATACGGGTAAACCTTAATGTGCCTTTATGATCTTTTTGTCATTTGGGAGATCTCCTGTGCCAGATGGTTGGCACAACCTTTCTCCAAGCCACAAGCAAGCTAATTTTCTTCTGTACCATTTGCCAGTGTCTGCCATTCTGGTGCTTATGATGCCCTGCTGTTATAAAAGCATCAGTCCAGGTCTCAGTACACTTTATTGTGCTTTTTGATCAGCACAGAGTTTATAGTGGATGCGTTATCATCTTTCATTAAAACATTAAACAGACGTTGAGTGAATTAGACCAGTGGATGATGAGGGAAAGATGTATGCGTCCAAACTTCATGCTGTGTGTGTACCAGAGAGAGGTATTTGGAGGATTATTCATGCCATCTAATGTCAGAGCAGGCTGAGAGTTCTTTTGCTGTCATTGACTTCAAGCTAATCAATGATCTTCACCAGTAACAGCTGCACTGAAGGGGCAGCTGTCTTCTTCCAATTTGGAAAAAAAAAAAACCACAAAGTGGAAATTAAACCCTACAAAGGGCAGTACTTTGGAATGTATATTATTGCTTGAATCTATCAGATTGCCTAAAACTATTTCTGGTATTAAGCTACAAATAGAAGTGTGTTTAAAGTGTTGCATATTCTTGATTCAAAGGAAAAAAAAAATTCTTTTTTTTTTTTTTGTCTTGTTTGCTACTTTGTAACAGTCAGGTTAGCAACAACAAATTAATTGATACTTGGTAGTATCAGATTTTAATATCCTGAATTCTTTGATAACTTGATAATGTTATTCATGGGAACACTTTTCTCATTTTGAATGTTTAAAGGTATACCACAGAAAAATAAGATGTTGTTGCACTTACAGGTGGTGGGTGGTACCAAGCCATACGGAAGTCACTGGAATAATCTGAAGAGTGAGTAGCAGTGCAAGCCTCTGAAATTTCCTATTTTTGTCCTTACTGATTGCTAATACAAAATCCCAAGCACAAAAAAAAAAAAAAGATTTTAAATAGCTTTAGAAGTGCTAGCCATAGAAAAGCCAAGAGAAGAAAAATAGCCGCTTCTGAAATACCATGCTTACTCTCTAATTCTGCATTCATTTCGCAGGTAAATAATTCTGGAGAAAGGGTGAGTTGTGGTAGAAAAAGAGATCCAAATTAGTCAAAGAAAGTGACTATTGTTCTAAATTCAGTGAGTAAGAGAGAGGCTGCAAAGTATGAGAGCAAATGTTTTGGATAAGAACTGAAATGGGTTGCTAAACAACTTTCATCATGTATTATTTGCATTGACTTCCCCTTAATATATTGAGTCTTTGATCTTCTCTTTGTCTTACATAAAGTTTTCTGCTCTATTGGATCCTATATTAAACAGCACCTCATAAATACAAAACAGAGAATCTTCATTATTAATACCTATAGTCTTAACAAGCATAAAACAGCTTTGAAGTTCCTCTGTGTTTCTCACCTTTGCAAGAAAACGTTAGTACTTACTGCACGGCTTCTCTTCTGCCCAATATAAGAATGGCAAATGCTTCAAATACAGTAATTCAGGTAGAAAAATGAAAAACAAGCATAACTGGCTGCCAAGCACGTGAGACTAAGTATAACAAACTCTGAAAATCGTGTGGCATACTATGTGGGATCTGGTAAGATACTATCATAAACTATCCAAATTAAGGTTATGGAAACCAGAAACATACCGCTAAGCATCAGCAGTCTCTCTG
Source organism: Pygoscelis adeliae (assembly GCF_000699105.1). NCBI lineage: Eukaryota > Metazoa > Chordata > Aves > Sphenisciformes > Spheniscidae > Pygoscelis > Pygoscelis adeliae. Next base: position 856,927 of record NW_008824002.1, read on the forward strand.
GACTAACAATTAATTGTTAAACACAGAATAAATTCTCCATTAAAGTAGTGTACATTGGTCTGCGTTACATCAAGTAAAGTAATATCCCAGTGTAATACTCTGTGGTTGAAAATGTTTCAACTGCAAACAGTGATGATGTAATGTATGGGTCACAAAACAATGAAAAAGATTTAGTTCGTTCACATATTTTGTTTTTTGTGGAAAAATAGAGCAAACAATAGACAAAATGGAGCTCATAAACAATAACCATTGAGCAGAAGACAGAAAGCTGTCAGGATAAGAACAAGCAAAATTTATTTTCTAACTACTATGTGTGATGGCTGATACAGAGCTAAATTAGAGGAAAAATCAGAAAATATGTGTTACAAATACATCCAAGTAATTTTAATTAAATACGAGCTTTCTAAACTGGATGTCCCAATGAGTGTCCAAAGGAGAAAGATGAGCATGATCAGATACACATTCAAAAATGCAAGAATGCCAAGATACCTTAATGTATTACACTGTTGTATCATTATTTACACTCAGATTTAAGAGATTTTCAGAATTGTTTTGAGAGCCTTCCATGTGCTCTTTTTGGGGTTCTTTGTCTACCTTGCAAAGCCAAGCAGTAAGCTATAGTATGTCAGACCTTGCATAACTTGACAGTTGTCCTGACTACTTCATTAATTAGGTTATATAAAACATTTATGTAATTGTTGCTTGGTTATTTCATGTACTTTCATAATGGCAAAGGAGAATGGATGAGCAAGGTCCCTGTTTGCCCTCACAAGATTTCAATTTCCACTTAGTTTGGAACAAGTCATTTTTATGTTTACCTCTGACCCAGGAGAGTTTCTAGTGCAGTTGTGCTAGTAGGAAGCAAAGTTGACTCAACATCAGTTTTGCCGCCTAAAAATTGTCATTGAGTAGTGCAGATTTATTTTGTCTGTACTTTGCAAAAAAACCTGAGAGGGCTTAGAGAAAAAAGAGGGGAGAAATAGAATCATAGTGGTTCAGAAATGTTATCTGGATGCCAGCCAAGCTGGCTTTATGATAATTGGCAATTATAAAGGGTTGGATCAATGGAAGTCTGGTTGATTTGGCTTTATATTCTACACTTTGTGTGTAAAAGTTAATCACGTTTCTTCTTGCAGTGCCATGACCTAATTAGCAGTCCAATAAGAACTCCTTTACAAAGTAGCGATAAGCTAATGCAATCTAACGTATCCCGTTTTACTATTTCCTATGCTAACCAGTTCAGTTCTTTAAGTACTGGACTTACCTAGTTTTGTTTGTCACTACAAGTTTATTCCACATGTAGACGCAAATATAATTAACCTAGCATGCTAGTGTACTCCAGAACAGCTGACCTCTGTCTGTCTTACCCTAGTCATGGATGATTTAAAGACAGTTTAATACTTTAATCAGTAACACGTTTTCCCAAAAGGCCTGAAGTAGGTAACCTATAACGCCATGAAGGGTAGATACTTAATTTTCATAATGACCTCACACTGAAGATTAAGTAGCTACTCTTTAAAAGTGGTGGAATGGATGGTAAACTAATTTACAAGCAATAAATCAGATAACTAAATCTGTTATCTCACATTAAAGCAGATTCAAGTGAGACTTCAAACTATTGTTTCTTTTCTTGACTTCACGCAAATATATTTCTAATTTTTAGGCCGTTAGCTTCTGGCTTTTTGTTTTGTTTGCTTCTGTTCATCCAAAGGTACCCGTTATCCTTCTTATAAACAGAGGATGTAATTAATAGTCTTATTTTGGGGTGATTTTTTTCCTTATGTTTCATAACTAAAGATGGTTCACGGCAACATGTCAATGCTTTTAGCATGGGTTGCCAGTGAGGAGCTCTACCTCAACACTCGGGCACTAAAACTTGATATGGATGGTAGGGATTACCCACACAGGCTGCGCAAAGCCTCCAGCATACTTGAGCTTTCAGGTAGCCGGTTGATATATTAGGGTTATAAATATTGCATAACATCCACCCTGCTTTAAAAATGGAAGCACAGAAAACCTCGGCGCTCCCCATGGGAGCTACTCGCTATTTCACAGCAGTTGCTCTTCTTTCTGCTGGCGCCCGTGCTGCAATCTGCCCAAAGCGCTCTGGGGGCTGCCGCTCGGGGAGAGGGCTTTGGCTTCCGACGTTACGTGGGGACCAGGCGAAGCGGGGGCGGCCGGGGGACAGCGAGCGGGACGACGGCCCCGCGGCAGGGAGGCCGAAGGGGGAAACGGTGAACTCCATCAGGGCAACAGCCCTCCGCGTGGGAGGGGAGCCCTTCGGCGAGAAGGGGAGGTGAAATACGAGACGTCAGTTTCCCCCGCCCCATTAAAAAAATGTAACAATAATTTAAAAAGGGGGG
>NW_008824002.1:859605-861289 GCF_000699105.1 Pygoscelis adeliae
TTGGCTTTGTGAAACGAAGAAGTATTCCTCTGTTTGCGGTTCTCGCACGGGGACCCGGCGTTTGTTTTTTTTTCCCTTGCGGACTTCAGCGACTCTTGGCTAAGGTAAGCAGGAATATTATTTTTTTTTTTTTCAGTTGATATCTGCGTATAAGGGGTAGTGGGGTGACGAATGGGATGGAGGAGCTGGCAATTAAAGGCAGAGCAAAGTTGGGAGCTTAGGTCAGTGTAGGGGCAGCACTTGGGGAAGAGGTGTGCAGTTTTCAGTTGAAAAGGGCTCTGTAAACAAAAGATGAATCTAGAATGAGAAGTTAGAGGCTTATTTTTTTCTTAAAAACTTGCTGTCAGGATAACGTTTAAATGTTTGAAAACATTTTATTATAGAAATCTTGAGTGTTATAAAAAGATATCGAAAGACATTACAGGAGCTGCTTTATATAAACACCAGTTTTGGGGGACAAGAAAAGCTCCAGTTGATTCTGTCTGGAGGAAGAAGGGATATGTAAGGTCATTCTGGGAAGTAGAGTGCAAAGTAGGAATTAAAGAGGATTTAAAAGCATAGCCTCATGTTGCTCTGTGTTCTTACGGTGCTAGTTTGCGTGTGTAAGAGAAGGATAGTGATACGTTGTTACTCCATGAACAATTGAATGCTGTAACACTCTGAACTTGTGAAACAGCATCTTTCTGAAAGGGGTCATTCCCACCTCTATCTCCAAGGTCAATGTGGTGTGCGTGTGCCTGTGAAAGTTGTGGATTGTTTCCTTTGATATTGACTGATGAATGTTAAGCCTTCCTTCAGGCTACAACAAGGTGTAAATGCAAATTTCTGATTTAATAATACCGTATTATGTTGCATTATAGGACTGCTGTTGTCGGTAATTCATTGGAACTGGGAAGTGTGGGCAGATAAAATGTCTTGCTATTTCAGCAGTGTTTAACCTTTCATAAGCTTGGTAGAGTGCTCTGCTTCACAGGGGGTTTTCTACTGCTTCAGCGAGTTGTCAGAGTTCTGCACACGCAGAGCAGAGTGCCATGCAGGGATTTCTGCACGCGCAGAGCAGAGCGCCACGCAAGGATTTCTACACGTACAGGGCAGAGCGCCATGCAGGGATTTCTGCACACGCAGAGCACCACGCAGGGATCTCTGTCTAAGATTAAGGCTGATTCCAGGAGGAATGGGCTGCTGCTGCTCGTAGCCAGTGCTACTGAGATGGCTGAACAGAACAAGCAGGCAAATGAGGTCCCCACCCTGTATTTTTTAGCATGATGTAGCACTTCATACTCTTGTGGCTGTGATGAATTTTCTTTGGAACTGGGACCTAAATCACAATTGTTTCTTTACATAGCTGTCCTGCACAAGTGCTAGCAGTTGTACAAACTGTGAGCGTGAGGTAACTTTTGCTGATGAGATGAAGCTGATGAAAGGAGACGGTTTCGTATTATTATAGCATTTTTTTTTACTCCTGCATCATTTATTTAATGTTAAGATGGGTTATTTTTACTGAATATTTTTATCAGCTATAACATGAAGATAATCATCAGGCAGCAGCACAGAACTGCTGAGTTGAAAGCAAGCAAATTGAGGAGAAAGTAGTTTAGGCTGCCAAGGCCTTCATTAATTTTAGGTAGAATTAGGAAATACATATGTTTTACTGTGTCCCCTGTCCCCTGTGTGTGTCCCGTTC
>NW_008824002.1:861412-879951 GCF_000699105.1 Pygoscelis adeliae
CTTGCACTGGTTGCAAACCTTCATTAATAGTTTACCCATTAGCTAGGACAGCTCTTATCATCTGCCATTGACGTGAATATTAATTTGCTTTGAAATATTTTGATATAATTTTAAATAATGATACTTTTTAAAATACGAAGATTCAGGATGCTTGCTTTCTAAAGTACATATTACAAAAATATTTTGGAAAAGTTAATTTTGAAGCATGTGGTGCAAACAGTGCATTAACTGAAGGAAAAAACAACAATAAAGCAACCCCAACCCACTAAGTGCATGGCCCAACTTCTGATGTTTATCTGTAAATATACAGGGCCTGAATCTGCAAATCCTTGTTCACTTGAGTAGTCTTCATTCTTATGCATAGTCCTGTTAACTGCAAAGGGACTATATCCATCATTACACGAGTAAAAGTCATTGATCTTGCTGAGATCAGTCATTTTACCAGCATCAATCAGATGGTAAATTTTGATGTTAAGACATTAATTCCGCGCTTTAAAATTTATCTCTCATATCTGATTGTATTTTCTGTGTAAAGTTTTGCCTTCATTTGTGTTGGTCTGCTTTATTTTATAAATCATGTTTAAAAAATGGAGATTTTAAGTGATATGTAGACTCTCAAGGAAGTAAAATGGCACTGCTATTTTTCAACAAAATGGTGTTCTAAATTTACATATACATCAAGTGTGGTCCATAGCCATTTTGGTCATCTGTTCTAATTAGAAAAAGTCTGTCTTCAGTAGTAATCCTTCTTCAAGCATATTTGTATGCTTGTAAGGATGTGATTTTGTGCAGTGTGCAGTTCCAAGACCTTTAACAACACCATTCAAAAGTTGAAGAAAACTGGATGCTAATGACTTGACCAAACAGCTGACGGCAGAACTAATGCAAACTCAGGGAGGAGTTTTCTCATAAAATCAATATTCGGGGAAACCCCCTGTTTGAAGTGGTGCTTTATAGACCCTGCTTACACTGACCAACACACAAATATGTGCATGTGAGGGCATACACTTACAACTACTGATGATATCAGCACACATACAACATGTCAGGCGTCCTAAGCTTACATTTGATAGTGGATCACTTGGCTATTTGCTGGGCTATAGCCTTTGACAGTAAATGGTACTCAGTAAAAACACAAATGCTATGGTTGCTCAGTTCTAGGTGTGTTCTAGATCTACCTAATCATGACAGTTTGTGGTTCTGATTTTTTTTGTGTGTGAGTTTATCCAATAATCCTCAGTATTTGTTTAAAAAAGCAAAGATAATCAATCCTAGAAAAAAGAACTGTTACAATCACATAAATTATATCTCTAATAAATAGGAAACTTTTTTTTCTTCCTTAGGATAAATGCATGCAGTTCTAAACTGTTTTATATAATATTTTAGAAAATGTAAATTTTGCATCAATCTTCTCTGACTTTTAAAGACTATAAAATACTAATGAAAGTAAGACTCTGCTTGGTTTTCTTAGTTTCAAACCCAAATAAAAAGGTAGATCTCCAATACAAATAGTTTTTCCTTTTAACAATTCTGAACTTGGCTTAGAAATTTCAAAGGTAAGAAGTCAAATGAAACTTAGGTAGCCAATTCTGAACATTTTTCTCCAGACTGGTAAATATTATGGGATAATTCAGGATATTAAATATCGCAGGAGTGAATCACATTACTCAAGGAGGAGTAATGAATCAAATGCCACTCTCGACTTTTTTCTTCAGTTTTTCTAAGCAAAAGCAGGAAAATAATTGTTAATTATTCAGTGTAGCTTGGCCTATTACGCTACGTAATTTTAAAGCAAAGTAAACAGATTAACAAGTTTATTTGCAAATCTGTTTAATCCTGTTTTATATTTCAAGTTTTTTTTTCTTTTTTTCTTATGCATAGGGAATAGCTGTCAACAAATGAAAAGGCTGGGAACTTGTTTGCGTAAGATATTATACATATTTAATACAGCACGCTTTTCCTTGCCTCTTGGTAGACAGAAAAGACAAAGAACACTCTTTTCTATTGTTAGAAGAACAGTAAGTTGAAACTTTGTCTCTGTAGTAAAAAGATATTGAGAAGGCTGTGGGTTGAATAAGAGTTGTGGTTGACCAGCACCTTGGAAAACAGCGCTGTGTGAAACTCCCTCTAACACCCCCAATATCAAAGATTACTAATGCCCAGGGAATGTAGTCAAAAGAAGTCAAACCCACAGGCTAACTCTCTTCTGTGCTATTTTACAAGTTCTTTCTTTTGGTTTTGGGTTAATTGAGTAACCTCTAGTGACAAAGTCTTGTCTCCTAGTAGGTAGGTCGTGTTCCTTTCCAGCACTTACATTTATTAACAGATGTGTCTTCATTTGAATGGGCCAGTGCAGATAAAGAAATTTCTGCACAGTTAGTGTGGCAGAACTGTGAAAATGCTCCCCATTTGCCAGTATCTCCCATTTTTCTGGTTGTATTGGCTGAGTATATTGGCCAAGAGATGTAATGAAATAAGTTCAAATCAGCCAAACTGTTGTGATCTAGCCAGGTATAATTCCTTATGGGAATGACTTGAAAATATATATTTGTTATCTATTTTTAGCTTTATTTGATAGCAATATTTATGCAGGTATTTACCCTTACTACCCTAGAAATGATCATAGCAAGTCTATTCAATTAATCACTCTTTTTACCATACACTAAGTGAAATTAGTGGTGAATTATGTGGTTGCATTGCTGAGTTGTGCAAGTCTTAAGAAAATAAGAAGTTCTAAAGAGTTAAATGAAGGGAGAGTTGGCAATGCTTGCCCTGATTGCTTGAAGTAGGTTGAAGTTCACAGTTTATTTGCATTTGAATTAATTGAGATTGGTGTCCAGCAGTGCTTTTCAGAGCAGGCTTCAGAAAGACTTTTTGTATAATAGAGTACTTGAAAATGTTAGCTGGAAGATGAAGGATATTTAAAATACTTCTTTCTTTTCCTGACAGAGCAAAATTTTTTCTCATTTTCCTCTAAGTAAGGCTTATTGTAATTCTGAAATATTTTTACCACTGAATGGGCGTTCTTGTGTTAAAAGCCACTATAATTTTTAAATCAGCATATTAAAAACTTTTTGAAATATTTTTTAGTTTCTTCACAAGTCCTTAATACCTACAAAGAGAAATAAAATAATCTTAAACCAGCTCATAACATTAATCAGATAAAATGTTATTCCTTACTAAAAATGCTCCTTTATTAAATGATAGGAACTTGCAGATTATTACTTTGCATACTTTTGCTTCCATTAGGAAACAAAATATTTTAGATGCTTTCTGCATTTTAACTCTGAACTGTACATATTTTCATTATTATAACAGAACTTCGACTTCCTAAATAATACGTAAATCATTATATTTTTAATCACATTTAAACAAATCAATGAGGGATGAAACAAAAACAGGTATGATATTTTCTTCTTTCATGGGTAGTTGGAAATAAACTTATTTTTCAAATAGCTTGCAGATTATGACATGCTTCAAAGTTGAACATTTCAAGTTGTCTATTTTTTATATTTTCTTTCATAAACTTTATTTAAAACACGACTATAGGTGATAATATGTTACTTATGGGTTTTGTTAAACTTTGTCAACCATAATTACTAGGAAAGAAAGAAAAAAACACTTTCACATCATTGTGGCAGATCAATGGAAAACATAATTCATATGCAAGAGCAGTCAAAAAAATAAATACAACTTTTGTTTCTGTTAGAGACTGAATATAGAACTACCAAAATTACAATTATATAAATAATTCTTTAGCATGAGGAATGTATTTGGTGGCAGTCATGCGCTTCCAGTGATAACAGGAAACAGGAGCAACAAAAATATTGGATGCATAAAAATGCCATGGTATCTAAGAAGATTTCTTTAGGAAAAATGGTAAATAAACTGCAGAAAAGTGGGCAAAATAACTGTGAAAAAGTTACTCCTTATATCTGGTCTGAACCTCCCCATTTCAGTTTATGCCCATTGTCTTTTTGCTGAACTCGCTCCAGTTTATCCATAGTTTTCTTGTACTGGTGGGCCCAAAAAAAACCATGCTGCTCTAGATGCGATCTAACCCAAAATGTTGATGACCAGTATTCAAAAAAGTTACAATATGTACCTACATATAAAAACAAAATACATACAAATAATTGAAGAAGAGAAGTAAAATAGATTAGGAAGAAACTTCTCCTACAAATTATATATTCCATAATTTGCCACAAAAGGATTTCTGTTTTTCCAGGAAAGCATAGCAATATGGCCTCTAGTCAAGACCAGCATAAAAATTCCTGTGTTGGCTATCATTCCTAGGACGTATTTGCTCCCTGTATGAACTCTAGATGAGAGTGCACCAAGTACAACTATATATAATTTTTAAGATTGGATTCTCTATCTGAAAAAGTTACTAAAATGTAAGTTTTCTTTTAAGAAATTATCCTTGGCACCATCAGATTTATTTTTTTATGTAAGATTCAAACACATTTAGTATATAAACAGAAAAGACTAGTATCTGCTTTCTGAGAACAAACTCTAGTGTAATGGAAAGCTAAATGCACATGAACAAATGGCCAACTCACAAATAACTAACTTCAGAGTTGCAGCAGTCCAACTTTCTGTTAATACAGCAGAAAAAAACCTACTGTACTTAAGTAAAAGAAGAGATGCACCATGTTAATTTTAAAAATGCTTTTTGCATTTGCATTTTGCTTTCAGGAAAAGGAGAACTATTTTGGCACATTTTAGAGCATTTTTTGTCACTTCTGCATCACCATTTCTAGCAGTCTCTAATTTTTCCTTTCTAAGGTTCTGGTTTGAGTCTTAAGTCAACAAAAAGCAGAAGCTTTCATAAGACATGAAGTTTGTACAACATCGTGGTGACTATTCACTTTTTATGAAAGATTTGAGATTGTTGAACCTGTAGAATGAAATCTGAGACCAAGTACCTTTGGTAAAGGCAGATTTTCTTAGTGTTGTCCAGGTATTCCTCAGGTCTGAGAGGCGAAGGCTAAGAAAGACAGTATTATTTCCAAACATTTGCTCAGTTAGCCCTGCAGTACTTATAGGAGTGCAAAACCTGATATGAAAATGAAACATCTTATTTTAACAGTGAGTCCTTCTTTTCTTCTTTACTCCGTTTCAAGATGGAAACATGAGTTCAGTTCATCATCTGTTTTAGCAGCAGAAAGGCCACAGAGAAGGAAGAGATGCTCTTCCTGGCAGTATTTTTTAGTTTGTCCTTGTAAAATGGAATTAAGTTGCATGGATCCTCCCTCTCCTTGCAGCAGCCAAGGTTAGCCATAACCTCACCTTCAGTGAGAAATCGACGTTTTTAATCTTGAGTGCTGATTTTCAAATTGAAATACAGTTCATCACATTGCTGTTCTTCCATATTATCAAGTCCTTTGACAGACATAATTCTTATTTAGAATAAACCACAAGACACACAGCACCAGGTTACGATAGTTTGAAGACTGGTCATATTTTGCATTCATTTTTTATGCCTTTTAAGGTGAATGAGTCTCAGCTAGTATAGTGGAGAGTTAAAATATTAATTTTAAATTTGTTGGTCCTCTAACATACATGTTATGTTTCTGTCATTTATACTACCTTTATATTCTTACATAACTCAGAAACCCAGCAATAATTAGTATTATGATAGTATTTCAACATGAAAATTATAATTCTATTTTAGATTTTATTATTTTTGCTCCAGGCTGTTTTTGATAAACAGTAATAGTCTGTAAAAAATGTTCTATACATTGATGCATGGGCTGATTTAGTTCTTTCCTTGGGACACTAAAAGAAAAAACATAAGTAACATCACTCTTGAGATTTAACTTTTTTATTATGCTAATTATTCTTTTAACTGGAAACAGTTTTTCAAGTTAATTTAAACTGTGTTGCTTAGCTGTAATTACATTTCAGTCTACTGTCTAATAATAGGCTGATTCTCTTCTTTCATGCTTCGAGAATTATTGTCACAAAAATATTTGAACAGTCTATATTTGTATGTTCTTGTTGCAGTCAGCGGGGTGGGAAGAGGTTAGCCGCACCTTGGGGGTTTCATTTAAAGCATTAATAGAGTGCTTCAGGCATCAGATCTTAAAATTGATGTCCCCTATGGACCAAAAATCTAATATTTTAATATATTTGTGTCCTTTATATCTTTTCAGTGTGATAGTCACATTCATCTACTGCTCTAGGCTCTCAGTAATTTCCATGCAGAAGCAAACTTTTAATAGCGCTTCCAGGCTTGTCTTTGTAAAAATATACATGGAATATACATAAAAAGTTAATAAAGCTTTACTGAAAATTTGATTTATATTTCCAAAGACTAAGAAATCTATATTAAAAATAACACCCCTCACCCCCCATGTTATAATTTCTGAGATAGAACAGCTCTCGTATTAATAAAGAGATATAAAAGAAAGTTTGTTATATCATTTGCTGACTGTCATGAGTTAAAGTGTTTTTATTAATTTATGTGCTACAGCTGACTCCTCCATGAACTGTGTGAAGTAATATGGCTAATAATTTTTGTTTTATCATTCTCTGCTTTCCCTGTGAGAAACAAAAGGTCCAAATTTAGTGAGTTAGTCTTGTATTTTTGATAAACTGGGCATTTGTTCCTGGAGTTACCATGTGTGTAAATGCTGAAAGAAAGCTTAAAGGTCTGATCATGAAGCTCTTAATGGTTAAAACATGAGCAGAGAGTCTTGTATCTTTATTCTTTTTTCTAATAAAGAAAGTGAACAGTAGATTGTATGCATGCAAAGAAACTCTGAATTCTAAAAATCTGTGCTATTTAAGTATTAATTTGGGGTTCTTCCAAAAAGAGTTAAAATGTTATATATAAAGTATTGCCAAAATAATTTACAGTTTTGGGGGTTTTTTTATAAGACTCAAAGTAAAGACTCACTTTAAACTTCCCATACATCTGAGATTCTTAAGGCCTCAGATTATCATTTTGATTTTCAACATCAATTTTCTTATCCCAGCATGCAGCAGAAGGATGCTCTGGCACATTGATTTATGTCCGTTAACCTCCCTGTAAGACCCAGTTCGGTGTTTTTAGCAAAGGAAAAGATTTGGTAATTTTTGGGGTTCTTTAGCACTGGTTAGCCATTTCTCACTGGAACTGGATTTTTGAGGTGACCTTTGGTAAGGTCCAGCAATCTACAAGCCATGGCTAATGAGGGAGGGCAGGAAGGCATACCATTTGCTGAAGAGAGTTATGGCTATCACTCTTGTCAGTGAATATTCAGGGGCAAGTAGCTTCTCGGCATACTGTTTGTTCTGTGTATAGACTAGGTTTGTAAGCCAATAATCATTATGAAGTTTTCATTGCTTTTGACTAGTGTCTGTCAAAAGCATGTCATAGATAAATTTGTGTCACTGTGGTTACTTTTCTTTCTCCCAGTTTATAGTGGAAAAAAATTGTGGAATTACTGATGGAAAAATAAAAGAAAATAACTTTTCTGCGTTCCCAGACTCACTGAAAACTGGTATGGTTACATTTACATTAATATTATCATAGCAGGTTTGCATCAGTGAAAATATGAGGATAAATCAGACACCATATGTGCAGCTCTACACTCAATTACTGATAGAACACTTCTGTAATTAAAACTATGGCATTGTTTTCAAATTTGCTTCCTCCTCTTTATCCTTGCATGCATGTTATTTCTGGCCATCTGCAGGAAATATTATGAAATCAGAGTCAGTGGGCAGCTCTAACAACAGAAGAATATGAATGTTAAAAGTCTGTATTACTAAAGAAGGCCCCTAAATTACTGGATGCTCACTAAAGGCTGTTATGACCCACAATGTCAATCTATCTTTTTTTTTTCTGTTATGTAATGAAATTAAACAATAACCCCCTCAAACCTAGAATGCTGCTTTAGAATGGATGTTTACAACGTCAGACTTAGTTAATGTCACATAGTGAAAACAAAATTTTGCAGATGTCGTCTGCAGGGTGAAAATCTATTGCTTCTGTTTAGATAATTCGGAGAGTCCCAACAGCAGAAAAGTCTTCCATGTTGCTGTGGGATTCAGAGTCGAGTTTATAGTCACCACAATATAAGACAGATACCCATGTACTAAGCTTGCTTAAACAGCATTTCAATTATATTTTAAGTATAGTGATTTAAAGTTTATTGTGCTCACTTCAACATAAGAGGGCAAGTAAAGCCATGAATCACAGAATAAGCTATGCATTTTCACACTGTAGCTAAATAGATAAGTCCTTTCTGGACTCTGATATCTATCAGGAAAATGAAAGGTAGAAGTATTAAACTATATTAATCCATCAGTTTGCAGACAGTCACTAAATGGAACTGGTGGAATGATTTAAAAACATTCTTTGTCTAGTTGAAGTGAAGATGCTTTTGCGTGTTGTGTGAAGATATTGAGAAAGTAGGTGTCATGCATAAACCATGCAAATAGTATAATTACTTAACTGTTTTACTCAAAGACCAGTTTAGACATCCTTTATTTTGTCCAGACTGAAAAATGAAAATAAAGCTTTATTAAAATGCTAAGAAATATCAAGCGGCATGTACTGCAATTAAGATTAGAAAATATTAGCAAAGTTTTCATTAAAAAAAAACTGTGATTATAAGACTTATAAAGAGAAAGTATTATACTACAAAACAAAAAGTAAATTTCTAGAGGAGTATTAATTGATCTGTGTTGGGGCCACTGCTATCTCTCCCATCCTGTTATACCTGTTGATCAGTCTTTCCTTTTCTTCCATTGGCTGATGGTGTTTATATGAGCGGGTGGTGAGCTGGACTGGGGAGCTGATCTGGCTAGAAGTTAACCTTTTCCTCCAATGCCCTCCACCTCAACTGGTTATCAGTTCGAATATCATGGCCTAAGATCAGCTTAAGCTCTCATGGAACAAACCAGCTTTCTTCAAAATTATGTAAAATTGATTTGAACTAGTGTGTTACTGTGGACATATAGTAGGCTGTAAAAATAATTGTCCAAGATAAAAGTTGAACAGAACAGCACAGTCCTATGACTTAAGTCACTGAGCTGCAGGTAACTACTCCATCCCCCTCCACCCCCAAGACACAGTTTTAAACTTTTCTGTCAGGACTTCTGGTGGGATAATTTGTCCCTGTGGTATAAATTCAACTGGATAATGATAGCCTTATGGGAATGTTATTCTAGAAAGAGATTGCTGGAAAGCAAACAGTGTTATAGCTACATTTATCCTCCCAGGCATGTTTCTGATATCCCATTACGGTTGGGGGGCGGGGGGAAGGCTGGAAAGGGCTGGCTTGCCTAGCTTTCTACAAAATGGTTCTCCTGGAGTAGTTTTTAGATATCCCCTTTCTAGAGCTACTCCCTCGGGCTTTTAGAGTAGCCAAAACTGGGGCAAAATGTAGACCTGAATCCAAGCTCTCTTTTGTGGGTGATGTTAAAGAAGTCAAGTAACTTTGGAAATAAGGGATAATTTTGGATTCTTTCAATGGCACTACTCTCTTTTTTCCACTGTATATCGTGTGATATTGTATTGTGCACTCAAAACCGTGGGGAACTTGGAAGCTGTAGTACTATTATGGGCTATGAATAGGTAGTGGTGCCTAGCAGCACCTCTCAAATTAGGTTGTCAGTCGGGGCTGGCTTTAAGCACAGGAGGCTGCCCAAAGCAGCCAGCTATTGGGAGAGAGCAGCAATGGCTCTGCTCTTGTTTTGTTGCCAAGAGTTCAACCCAGAACTTGCAGCCACTGGCTGCAAGTGACAGCACTGAGTGTTGGCAATCCTTTATTAAGTGAGAAATTAGGGAATATGAGCAGTATGCACTGCTACAAGGAGAGATCTCTCCTCCTTTAGCATCATCCCCTTCCCCCTCAACTCCAGCCTCTTGCCAATAAAAGGAACAGTGAACCTGATTCTTCAGTACAGTCCCCTGCATTTACTGCCTTTATCCTTCTTTGGCGCTCTCCGCTTCTTCCTGCTGGGACTTTCTTTTGCTACAGTCCTAGGCCTTATTTCTGGAGGAGGCAAAGAGAGAAATCTTGACCTGGGTTTGCCATCAGCTATGATTCAAGATGATCTATGTGCTGCCTTGCTCTGGAGAATGGAAATTGTTATCCTGTCTCTTCATTGAACATACAGATTGCCTCATTTATGCAATTGTATGCTTAAGATGTTGAAGATGAGAAAGAAAGGTGGGTTTTTCTCTCTGTCTGTAGGCAGGGTAATCCTGCCTTTCCACCATGGGCCAAAACGAGAGATTTTGAGAATATGAGAATGATTGTATGAAACTGATTAATATGAAAGTGATTAATTAAAGACACAAAAGAGGCTTCCTTTCATCTGAAGAGCCTCCATTGAGGCTCTTTTCTCTGTTTAGTAGTCACATAAGAGCTGCAAGAGTATAAATGTAATAGTTCTCAGATTGCATTGCATATTGCTGAACAAGATGAAAATCTTTTTTCTGCATATATAGTCTTCTGCAAAAAAACTTTAAAAAAACTTTTATTCTGTTTTGATTAATCAGTGGTGGTTTGCAGAAAACCTCATCTGGATAACAAGATAAATTTGAAATTGCTGAAGGGTAGGCCTTCCACGACTTCCAAAATACAGACAGAGGCAAGAGAAGCTTTCAATTCTAGTTGTGTAGGGACGCTTACCTGAGTCAGCACTGAGGATGCATTCACACCAACAGTAACTGATTCATTAATAAAGGGCCTGTGTGTAGCTGTGGTACCTGGACATTTGCCACCAATTATCTGATCAGCATTTGTGGCTGAGCAGTAGGAACATGATGCAATGCTCAGCAACATCTCCTGGCTCCTTGTCATAGAGTGTTGCACTTCACAAAAGCGTCCTAGACAATCCCAAAGTCTATGTGGTTGACTCAGAAATTGGGAACAGTGTCAGGGTGGAATGAAAAAGGGAGCACAAACTTACATCTGAGGGAGGTGGGGTGATTACTCTTGAGGTTGTAGTTTCAGAGCGAGAACTTTATTTGAGAAGAGAGATGGGATGCTCTTGCCTAGAGACAGTCCATACCAGATGTGATATGGAGTGTCTGGTGATGATCATACCTAAGCCATCTGAACTTTAATTTCTTGTTGAAATGTAGGTTTTTTTCTCTTAAGAAGCTCTTCTTAGTGTTTCCTGGCACTGCATATGGTCAAAACTTAGTTCCAGTGAATTTTACATTAACTTTTCCCTGTATTTCTATTGTATAAATAAAACTGAAGTTGTTTACCTTGCTTTTTGCCTTTCCAAAACACACACATATATATAAAAAATATTTAAAACATTTTTTGTTTTGTTTTGTTCAACAAATGAACACAACAATTTTTTGTTAATATATTATACAGTGGTGATGGGGGAGAGACAAAATTAATTCCTTTTGCACACTGACCGTTTCATCAACACATATTGGCTGCTCCTTACTTTGTTTTGTGTTATCCCCATTCCATTATTCTTAGAAAAGACAATTTTTTTAGTTAATGGATTATTAAAAATCTTATTTTACAATCCATTTTGGCTACAAGCTTATCAGGACATTGTAGGTTTTCTGTTTTACTTACTGTCAGCTTTCGAGCATCCATTTGAAAGGCTTTTGTCTAGTAGATATATTAGAACACTATAAAACCATACTCAATAAAACTCTTTAAAATAGTATAAGGCAGTTAAAACATAGCAGGAAATGAGGTTCTGATCCTAATGAATGGGATTGAGCATATACAATAAGAGAAATGTATAGATATTTCTAATAAAATAATGCAACATTTAAAGAAAGCTGCAGTTCAATGAAAAATGAATATGGTCTATAATGATGCACTAAATTTACTATAAATAGTAGAATGTAAAAGGCCAAGTCAGCTGTCACAGCCAAAAAAATTTTTTTGATCAGGTATCACAGTGCAGGGTGGGTTTCTTTTGCCCTATAAAATCTCAGAACTGTATGTGTTTGCTTCATACTCTACTCAGTCTATTAATTTCATTTTACATAAGGAGAGAAAATCCTTCTTTTATTCACTTGGACCTTAATGTCCAAGCAAAGCAACAAGTCTAGCAGACATCAGAATTTCAATTCAAATTGGGGTCAAAGACATATCTTCAAACTTGTTTCCATAGTATTCCCAAAGAATGCAGCTAAGCTGACAGGTTCTGGACACTTCCCCAGCTGATGGATCTAAGCTCTTGAATAGAACACATTGCGCTAGCAACCCAAGCCAGCTTTATGACTGACAGAACAAGTGCAATTTTCTGTATTTCTTTCTGACTGCTGAATTGAGGTTCGTTAAGACCTTGGTGACAGTAAAGTAGAAAGAGAGACAAGTCACTGCAAAGCAGGAAAGAAGAGAGGAGAAAAAACCCCACAGCAGTTAAATTACAAAAGAGAAAATGCCTATAACTATTTTAGCTATTCAAGTACAGAACACTTTCACCTATTTGTGTATTTCTGTGGGTCTGTATGATTAGACATAGATTTTTTTTCAAATACAGCCACAGCAACTTTGGATTTCATTCATTTTAGTTAATGGAGTTATTTTGGAGTTTTACTTCCATCCTTGTGAATCTTTATTGTCACTAAGTCCTATGAATAAGGTAAAGTTCTGCATCCAACATACTAAATGTGGCTTTCAGAGTTGTTTTCATGTTTTCAGTTAGGTCAGGATTTAATCTGTAGTTGACTTAATTATATTAATGCGGGCACTGGGGGAGAACACTGGAGGGCAAATGTATTTTTGGTTCAATCATGATAAGGACAGACTGCCCTCAGCTACACAAAGTCCTTGTTTATTTAAATAGCTGCAACATTCATCAGTCCTATTGGTTACCGATCGAACTGTGGTTTGATCCAGTGATACCAAAATCCGCGTGCATCTTTATTCTCTGGCTAGAGCACTTCAATAGAGCAAGTTTCATAGAAGTAATGGGATAAAATCATAATATTAACCAGACTACTTAATTAAAAGAAAGAGATTCTCTAAATTATCATGGTAGTTTGAATTAATGGTAGGCATATCCTGGTTTAGCGTTCATTCAAGGAGTTCAATAACACCAAGGCGTCAATGTTTTTGATGGTAACTAACGTTTTACCAAAACCCCAAATTTCCTTGAATAACAAAATGAAGAAGTAGGGGTGGTAGATTAGCATATCATAGCAAATATGGAGGAAACTTAGTCATTAATTTAGCAGTTTACCTGTTTAAAAAAATAGTTATATCTTGAGTGGCCATTTTGCCTTCTCTAGGATGGCATATTTGCTCAAAAATACGCTTAACAATTTACTATGGAAGTGCCAACAGCTGTTGTTTCTTCTTACATTTAATTAATGTTTGCAGTATTTTATGTAAGAAGACTAAATAAAAAACTTGAAAACCAAAATATTTATCTTTTCTAGCATGCACAGAACACACAGTTACACAATGGTTTATTAAGTGTTAATTTACAAATTTTGTAAAATGTTAACAGTACCAAAATATTTGCCTGAGTTCTAAGCTGGCAGATTTTATATTTCTGATTTCATAACATAAACCAGTTGAATTCCCATCGGTTCAGATACTGCCATGATGATAAACATTAATCCTCTAGGATATTGAAGAACCAGCTGTAACAAGCTTTCTTAGTGAGGGAAGAAAGAGACTGCCTTGCTGACAGTATAACTCCCATGAACTAGCACTAACATCAATGACGGTGAATACAGCAGTTTCCCAAGGTAGATACTGAAGTCTTAGGGAAAAATCAGATCAACACGCACAACTCAGTTCTATTAAAAAAAGCTCCTCTAAAATACGTGAAATATAGTACCCTCATTTTGTTCTGCTTTCTGAATATTAAAGAAATTGTGAGATTACAGTTGTGAGAGCGTGTGAAGAACATGGTAAGAAAGGTTTAAAATTGCCATTTCTCATTTCATTATAATTCATTCAAACCTGGGTCACTAAGACATCTGGTGTCATCCTTTAAATAAATAAAGATACTTAAAATGGTAAGATTAAATCAGAGCATGAAGTTAGCAGCAAAGATTTCACCTAATAAGTGTCTGTGCTGCATCCACGTTCCAAGTGTTTTGGCCTTTCAGAAATGCCCCTGCCACACTCAGGCCACTTGTGTCTGGGCTCACGAGAGCCACCAGTAAGGCCAATTCCAAAGAAGCTCTTCTAGAGAAACGCTGGGCAGATGCATCTCGCTTGCACCCCCTCACAGCTGCTAGCTGTTTGGGCTCCTGTTGTTACCCACTGGCACCTGACAGTGCAAGCAGGGTGAAGGCAGAGAGAGAGTAACAGCAAAAGGCAAGGAAAACCTGGCCCTTGTGCTGGCTGCTCACCTTGGAGGTGCGCTGGGGGATACATCTCAGAGCCACCTGATGTATTTATAATGTCTACACAAAGACCGAGTATGGTAATATAGGACCAGGAGCACAAGGGTCTGCGCTTCACCTGCTGCTTGTGCAGCATAATAGTTTTGCAATTTAAATCAGGAAAGGAGTGAGGGAGAGATGGACAGGAGTCAGCAGAAGGCAGGATTTATCTGGCATGGTGAGTGCTTTTTGTGAGATTTTAAAAAAATGTACTTCTCTGCTTGTGTGTTCCAGCACATGAGCTGTCAGCAGTGTCACTGGCTTTTCCAAAGTGACTGTGCCAGCCTCTTTCAGTGGGTGAAGGATGAAGAGCGTGTGCCTCCGTAGTCAGTGGCTGTAGCTGCGTAAAGTAGCTGCTGAGAGACAGAACAGATTGGTACACAGATGCACAAGCTGTTGGCTGCCGTGGCAGCGCTGCGTTTCACTGTTGCAAGCCCCAAGTCTGCTGTACATAGTTAAGGTGACCTAACAACTCTGGTTCAGAGCATGGCTGCCGCTTCTGGAGGAGAACTGGAGGCATGAGGTGTGCTGTGCGTGAAAGCTGGCAACAAGTAGTGGGGGGGGAGAGCTGCTATCACGGCACTGTGATCTGCTTTCCACGTAGCATTTTAACGAGGACAAACTTTGCTAGATATGGATTATGGCTGCATTTGTAGAGAGAATCTGATTCTGATACTGTGATTACTTTGTAAGAACCCCGTTTCTGGTGTGATATCTTGGAGATGTTTGTTGTGAGGTTTTTGAGGATGCAGACTGCGTAAAGATGCGGAGGCACTCGTGTGTGGTATAGTAGAGACAGGCTAATGGGAGAAGACAAACTTTTGGCTAAAATTTCTGCTACTTGTTCAAAGTTTATGCAATATAATAATCTCGATTTATACAAAAAATATCTTGTTTGCAGATGCCTTTCTGCCATGAAACCATAATGGTAGATGAAAGCATTTTAGGAAAGGGTAGCGGTGTATTCTTTCCTGACGGGTATTTGCATCTATCAGTACATACAATGAAGTGCTCAAAGTCACAGGCAATGAAGCATGGTTTATATTTATTACTGTAGCTGTATTATAAACCTATTAATAACACTGAATGTGGTGACAGAACTTATGCTCTTTTTCTGATCCACACAAAATAGACAATTAATTTTTTTTTTTTTTTTTTTTTTTCAGATTAATAGTATGTAAAAGACAAAGGCTGACATGTCCTGAGGGTATACAGTACTACTCCTTGATATGTTGAAAATGACCTTTTAAATAATGTCAGGTTAATATCTGATGTTTCTTCTCTCTTAAGGGTAGGAGGAACGCAGTGATCTAGCCACTATTTAAAATTTCATTTATTATACTTTGTAGGTGCATTAACTTAATTAAATCCGTTTATTGGGGTGGAATGGTTGTACGTTCAAATGAATTATGTCTCTGTTCTTAATACCAAATATCCTGGTTAGTCACCATTTAGTAGCACAGAACAAGAGCGTAATAGCTGAGGAATTTTGGAAACAATTTCTTTGAAAGTGGAAAATTTCTTAATTTTAAATATATATACATTTCAAAATAGGGCATTCTCATATTTAGGTATATATTTTTGCTCTTCATATAAACTCTGGCTAAGCTAGCTTTCATGAATTAGTTTTTTTTAAATATACTGTATGTATATATACATGATCACATTTGGAACCGGTTGTGTATAATATGATATTCTTTCAGTCTTCTATGTTTGTGAAAATAACAGCATGGGGAGAGGTAAAATAGTGCTTAGTATATATTTCCTAAACTTTCATAATAGCAACATCTTTCCTAGTCCAACAATTCCAAAGGAAGAGTCAGGCAGAGAGTAAAATTTACATTACCAATGAACTGCTGAGAAGATTCAGAAAGCATAATAAACTTTGAGAGGAAGCACTCACCATGGTATTCTTGAATATATTAATCATGATTAGATATTCATAAGGAAGGTGTCAGAACCAGGACTTTGTTTGCCACAAAATAGTGAACTTGCAAGGGTGAAAAGCATTAGCAGGAAAGAAAAGGGAGATAGAGTTTCGCATTGCATTTTCTCAAGAATTGAAAGACATTGTCTCCTACTCAGGGGTGACTAGCAGTTTTCTTTGCTTTAAAAAAAAAAATCACTGAAAAATATTTGAATTAATTGGTATACTACTTTTTACACACCCTTTTATGGAAATAAAAATAGCTAAGCAATATTTTCCCCCACCCCCAAAATTTGTTGTTGCTGGTGGCTTAGGAGCTGAATAAATGAACCAATTATTTTCAAAGCAGTTATTCCTTTCTTACTGAGTATACTATTGTCATTACTTTTAAGATAAAGCAGGCAATGTTCATCACACACAGATACCATTAATATATGTAATTTGTTCATATGCATATTGAAGTATAATGTACAAGGCCTGATATGTATCAGTCTAAGGTGACTTACAGAAGAATGTACATTGAATTTACTAGTGACAGCTAAAGTTCAAAAAGGTTGGATGTTCAGTTTATGTAAGACTGTCTGCCTCAGAGTTTGGATGTGTGTTTGAATCCTATCCCCGTTATTAATACTATTTGAAGGTTTGAGTGCAATAGAAATACTGAAGGTTATTCAGCATCAACTACCAGATTTGGAAACACACAGAGTTTTACGCTGTAAAATCAATAGACTAAGCTAAATAAAGAGGTAATATATAATTTTATGGTATTTTGCCTTTTTTTTTTTTTTTTATAAGTAAAATAGTGATTTAATTATAACTGAGCATTTTGCAGCATAAGCCACTTCTAAGACAGTCTGAAAGTTTCAGGGCTAGAAGATTAGCCCCAGTCGCTCTGCTGAGCAGACTAAATTGTGTTTGATTGCATTGTACCAAATGTATTCAATGATAGTATTTTTAATCAAGAGTGTATACCAAGCAGAATTTTACCAAGTAGAATTTTCTTTAATGAAATAAAATATCTCATGCTTGTGCTTCATAAGTTTCAGTAGAAAATTGTGATTAACTCTTTCTTCTTTGCAGTTCTGGTTTGAACAGTGTTATTTTTTCCCCCATCCCAGTGATAAGGGTCAGCATGAAGAATATATATATATACCCTCATAAGACAACTAGATCATAACCAAGTGTTTCTATATGAATGGCTGCAAACCGAATACATGAGTAAATATTGTTATAATGAGGCTTTCAATATAATAATGATTTTGGAAATTTTATGAAAAGAAGATGATAGAACAGTAACACAAGCTACAAATTATATGGGGCAGGACAGGTTATTTGCTTGAGGAATGACCTTATGGTCTCAATCCCCTTACCAAAATGAGGCAAGGGAGATGCCCTAAGGTATTCCAGCTGCCAGTTTAGAAGGTACAGCTCTTTTAGCAGTGTTCCTCACCCAAGGGTTTTAAGGAACAAACTTATCACAGAACAAAAGAATCGTCTTATGGATAATAATTTATCAAAAAGTTTCAGAAGTAACTGAAATGGAGAGAAGTCAATAGTGAGAAAACTGCAGTGTGCATCCGATTCATGAATGCTCCGGAAATGGGTTAAAAAGTAAGATGTCAGAGCGTTCTGAGAATCAGAAAGGAAAATCTAAATTTGATACTGAGAACTTACTGTACAGTGGGAAATAAGGAATAAACATTATCTGGTCCACATCCTTCACTCTATCCCTCCTCAGCTTTTAAGGCAAATCTAAGGCTGACAGAGAACAATGCAGAAGAATCCCACAATATAGATCAGTTTACTGATAAAATAGAAGGTGAAACATTATTAATAAGAGAATTAATGCACACGGGGAAAAAAACCCAGCACCCTAATTATTTACATGCAATGAGTAGCTGTAAATTAGCTGTTTGCATTCATAGGACATAAGATATGGGAGTTATTGTTAATAGTTGTCTGAGAATTTCGGGTCAGTGTTTAGTGGCACACAAAACATATATTTATATAGAATCATAGAATCACAGAATCACTAAGGTTGGAAGACACCTCTAAGATCATCGAGTCCAACCGTCAACCCAACACCACCATGCCCACTAAACCATGTCCCTAAGCACCTCATCTACACGTCTTTTAAATACTTCCAGGGATGGTGACTCAACCACTTCCCTGGGCAGCCTGGTCCAATGTTTAACCACTCTTTCACTAAAGACATTTTTCCTCATATCCAATCTAAACCTCCCCTGGCGCAACTTGAGGCCATTTCCTCTTGTCCTGTCGCTT
>NW_008824002.1:880777-897424 GCF_000699105.1 Pygoscelis adeliae
GCTCAGGAGTGATGCATTCCAACAAAGAGGAAGTCAGGCAAAAACACCAGGAGGCCTGCGTGGATGAACAAGGAGTTCCTGGACAAACTCCAACGCAAAAAGGAAGCCTACAGAGGGTGGAAGCAAGGACAGGTAGCCTGGGAGGAATACAGAGAAATTGTTCGAGCAGCCAGGGATCAGCTTAGGAAAGCTAAAGCCCTGATAGAATTAAATCTGGCCAGGGACATCAAGGGCAACAAGAAAAGCTTCTATAGGTACGTCAGAGATAAAAGGAAGACACAGGAAAATGTGGGCCCTCTCTGGAACGAAATGGGAGACCTGGTTACCCGGGACACGGAGAAGGCGGAGGTACTCAATGACTTTTTTGCCTCAGTCTTCACCGGCAAGTGCTCAAGCCTCACCACCCAAGCTGCAGAAGGTAAAGGCAGGGACTGGGAGAATGAAGAGCCGCCCACTGTGGGAGAACATCAGGTTCAAGACCATCTAAGGCACCTGAAGGTGCACAAGTCCATGGGACCCGATGAGATCCATCCATGGGTTCTGAAGGAACCGGTGGATGAAGTTGCTAAGCCACTATCCGACATATTTGAGAAGTCGTGGCAGTCCTGTGAAGTTCCCACTGACTGGAGAAGGGGCAACATGACCCCCTTTTTTAAAAAGGGGAAAAAAGGAAGACCCGGGGAACTACAGGCTCACCCCTGTGCCTGGGAAGATCATGGACCAGATCCTCCTGGAAGCTATGCTAAGGCACATGGAGGACAGGGAGGCGATTCGAGACAGCCAGCATGGCTTCACCAAGGGCAAGTCATAGAATATATATACACACACTAAAAGATGTGCTGAAATATTTTTTTATTTCTCTCTATATTTTAACCTATAAGTCATATTATAAATCATTTAATAGATATAATTTATTACATAAATACAAATGCATATAACAAATTATAAAAATTAGATTATTATAATTTGTATTAAATTATATGTATATTAAAATATTTTAGAGTATGAGAATTATTGGGAAAGGAGTATCAAATGCCAAGGAAAATATGCTATCTAAGTGCTTGGTGCATCCCTGTCTTGAATTCTGTGTTAGTCTCTGGTTAAATTCCTTAAAAAAAATATAATACAATGAGGAATGTACAGAGAAAGAAACAGGAAACCCCAGAGGTACACATTGGTCTCTGCTTGAAGAGAGAGTAAACAAAATAAATTAAAAAACCTCATCAGATTTCCAAACATGGTTATATGAATATAAAGCAGCAACACTCTTCACACCCACATAATGTTACGGAAATAAAAATATACATAAATTAAAAAAGGAAGCAGACAAACTTAAGGAGCTAAAGTCCATCAGTGGATATTAGACAAAATAGCTAGCTGCAGTTTTTAGCTCAGGCAGAAATGGACTTGGGGGAATATACTAACTTGTCCCTTCTCTCCCTGTTTCTTTAATTATTCTTTAAGTATCTACCATTGGCCACCAATTTAACAATAAGTAGTTATTAAACAGTATTTGCCTCTCTTTACAGTATCACATCAGTGCTTAGTGCAAATAAAGAATTAGAGCAAGGTTTTTGGAAATATAAGGTACAGTTTGATTAATAGCTGCTTAATGACAGCCCCTGGTGAAGCAGGTGGAAAAGAAAATAAACATACAGGATAAAGAACTTTTAAACATTAGAGTAGGGAAAATATGGGGTGGAACTACTTATTTCTGCAAGACCTTAGAAATAACTTAATACTTAAATAATTTCAGAAGACCAAAAGATATCAGATGATACTCGATTGAGATCTCTAGAAAACAGCAGACTATTCATAATTATATTAATCAACATGTAAGCTATTATCTTGTTTTATCTTGAAATCCTTACAGGTATAGGATTGTAGTACGTGGAGCTTGTATTTACTTAAGTATGTTACATGACCAAACACATCACTGGAAAAAATGGTAAAGGTCAGGAATGTATCTGCCTGACAATCTGATTTCACAACTTTCACAGCACAAGCAGATTCACTATGCTGCTTTCTGGGTGATGCCTCAGTGATGTGACAAGCCCAAGCAGAAAAATATCTGTTCAATAGCATTTCACTGAA
Source organism: Pygoscelis adeliae (assembly GCF_000699105.1). Taxonomy (NCBI): domain Eukaryota; kingdom Metazoa; phylum Chordata; class Aves; order Sphenisciformes; family Spheniscidae; genus Pygoscelis; species Pygoscelis adeliae. The sequence continues at coordinate 882,872 of NW_008824002.1, forward strand.
ATTGTCAAATATAATAGATAACACTTGCTTATTTCTTGGAATGTTTCTTTCAAAGCTGGCCTCTCCCCTCTCTTCTCTGGATGTGTAACTGCCTAATTCAGATCCTAAGTTTCAGTCTGTGGCAAGTCTTCTGAGAGACAGAAAGTGAGATTAATGCCTTATTCATCTTTGATTAAGGCGCACACACCATTCCCCCCCACCCCCCTTCCAAAGTTCTCAGAAATATATATACTGTCTGGGAGATTAAAGTAGAACTTTTTTTTTTTTTCCCCACTTTTCCAAACAGTGATAGCAGAAAAATACAAAAGACTAAGTTGCTTGCACTCAGGAGATCTATATTTGTTGAACTCTCACATTTCAAAATATTTATTAAAATCTGTATTAATACTGCTTAAAATCTTTGATTTTCAGCATTTTCCTATGAAACATAGTTTTGATTATAACATTTAACTGCATTAACCATTTGTTTGACCCTGAAATTCCTTAAGCCCACTTATCTCCAGTTGTTGTGAAAGATATATTGTTTTATATAATATCCTGTGCATTTAATAAAAGCATGCTAAGTAACTGTAGTCATTCATATATTCAAATTTAATGGCCTGTAAAAAAGTTTCTGACAGCTTAAAACTCAGTCTGTCCACCATGACTTGAAACAAACAACAAAAAAAAGTGAAAACAAAAGTAGTCATATAATAAAAAACCTAACTGCTACACAAATATGTAATTCATTAAGTTAAAAATACAGAAAAATGTTATCCAAAGACTGAAACAACAAATTCTGTCATATTATAATCAATGAGTAAACAAGATCTAGATCAGTAATGCAAATTTGAGTTCAGAAATACTTCACTTTGCCCCAGAGTGCATGATATAATTTCTGATGATTTGATAATATAACCATTACAAGAAATGTACAAACTTACCATTTGTGCTGTACCTCCAAATAGAAATAAGAAGCAAGTTATTTTAGGTATCATGAATATATAGAATTGACACCTTGTTTCTTTCTGTTTGCCTATATGCAGCAACAAAATCTAGAGTTGTAACGAAGCTTTGAAAACTCATTTTTATTCCATCTCTTTAATTCAACTCTTTAACAATGTAAGTCTTTAAGAACAGATCATAATTTTTCTTAAAATAAAGACTTAATGATAGCATTGTTTTAAGGAGAACTGTGGTTTTGGTAGTAGTTTTAAAATAAATAACCACTTAAGATGTGTAATGAATTAAATAGAAAATTTATGATAATTTGAAAAAAAAAAAGATTTTTTTATTTCTGAAAGGCCAATAAGAGCTGCAGACACCCTACATACTTTTGAGATTATAGGTGGCATCTGTCCAAAAAGCTGACTTCTTTAATTTACATTTTAAGTGCTCATCCAAGTAACAGGCAATGAAGTCAGAAACTGAGCATGTAATAATATTCTCTTCTTTTGGACAAGTACAAAGGAGAAGCCTTTCAGGGTCAAACAATTTTCAAAACTATAAGGACTCTATTCTTTTACACCACATGAGGCTAAAATATATGCAGTTTAGATGGGAGGGTGGTGGAATGTGGCTGCCCTTACCGTCTTCTGTGAAATGACTGTTCTCCAACCTAATTTTCATTGTATGGAGAGATATTCCACAAGTGCACAAAGGGGACAAAGGTTCAACTGTGCATAGCTAGTTTTAGCATGCATAACTGCTAAACTAATCTGATTCTGACCTTGAAAGTTAACAATAAACTCTTTTCAAAGCCTTTTTTTCAATAAACACAAATAAAAGGGTGTTTTCTTCAAGATTAAAAGTCAAGATTCTGTTTTTTTTTTTTCTTTTTTTTCCTTTTTTTTCCTTGTAATGGACTTATTCTTCCAATAACAGTGATACTGAGAACTAACACAGAGGCAGTGAAGGAAAATGCCATTCCACAACACACCTGAATTCTCAGAGTTCTGAAATAATCTTTTCCAGTGTTTCAAGTCAGTGAGCTGGATTTGTTGTAATAACCCCATAGTAAAGGTCCACCGGAACATCTGATGAGCAGTTCTGTTTTGGTTGAAGTATGAGGGGAACCCAAGAAAACTTATTCACTGTGTCACTTTCTATCATCACTAATATCCAGTTACTGAACAGGTAAAGAACAAGCCTTAAGTTATCTATGTAAAATAGTTCTCTGTAATAGAGCTTGTTGTCTTTGTTTCAAATCATTCATTGCTTGATATATTCTGCAAGAGACCTCCTAGGAGAGATACCTCTACTATGCGTATTAGGAAAGCTGGAGTACCAAAAAAAGGTACTTGAAGTGGGAACTGTTGGGATAAGCAAACATAAATGAGAAGAAATCTTCAATTTGATTAATAGGGAGATCCAGAATGAGATTGGTTTTGGTGGAACAAAAGATAGGTGGTGTCAAAGTAGCATGGTATATTAAACTCAAGCTTGAGTTTGAGTTAAAAATATGAAAGCTAGGCAGGCTGGTAAAATTCAGCTGGAATGAGAATGAAACAGACAGCAACTGTTAAGTGGTTTTATCAAGTTTGGTAGACTAGTCCCCAAAGAAGGGTAGCAGACTTATGCAGTGTCATGGTTTAACCTCAGCCGGCAACTAAGTCCCACACAGCTGTTCGCTCACTCCCCTCACAGTGGGATGGGGGAGAGAATCGGAAGGGTAAAAGTGAGAAAACTCATGAGTTGAGAAAAAAGACAGTTTAATAGGTAAAGCAAAAGACATGCATGCAGCAAAGTAAAACAAGGAATTCATTCACTGCTTCCCATTGGCAGGTGTTCAGCCAGCTCCGGGAAAGCAGGGCTCCATCATGCGTAATGGTTACTTGGGAAGACAAAACACCATCACTGCATACATCTCCCCCTTCCTTCTTCTTCCCCCAGCTATAGCTGAGCATGACATCATATGGTGTGGAATATCCCTTTGGCCAGTTGGGGTCAGCTGTTCTGGCTGTGTCCCCTCCCAACTTCATGTGCACCCCCAGCCTCTCGCTGGTGGGGTGGGGTGAGAAGCAGAAAAGGCCTTGACTCTGTGTAAGCACTGCTCAGCAATAACGAAAACATCCTTATGTGATCAACACTGTTTTCAGCACAAATCCAAAACATAGCCCCATACTAGCAACTGTGAAGAAAATTAACTCTACCCCAGCCAAAACCAGCACATTCTGGATCCCATTACTGAAACTGTGACTAGAGGTAAGGCTAGAGTCCATTTAATACCTTTGATATCTCCACAGGAATTAATTCTATGCAGTCCCTGCCTTCAGGTGACTGTGAGAACTACCGCCATTTGAAGAATGATAGGAGTCAAAACCACAGTTTGTATAACAGTATTGCCAGGAGCATAAGTGTAAATGATACAGGATAATAAGTGATCCCCAATTTGTTCACATTTTATGCTCAGCTGATTTTCTATAAAAAAGAAAATGTTAGGCAAGACTTTAATATTCTGTATACACTCTGGGCTCTTAGGGCACACTTACGACGTTTTGTACTTATTCATGTATATCTTTATTCTTATCACAGGTTTCTATGTTAACAGGGTAAGTGCACTACAAGCAAGGTAGAAAGGGAAAAAAATAATAAACACTTATGCATAAGTCAGCCTGCATAGAAGTTGTTCATCTCTGTCTCATATTACAGGACTAAATAATACAGACTAAACTGAATGACTTGCACATGTCTCAAAGTGATGAGGATCAGTTTGCTGTGCTGTCTTTTTAGCATGATAGTTTCAACACAGATGCTGAATATCAAAAATAAATATCAAATATCTCTAATAAGTACTGAAACCACTTATGAAATGCACATTTGTAGGTCCATTAGGAACCATATAAGGAAACTCTCATGCCATATGTATCTATAAAATCTGTGAGTATGATTGTTATAGGCCTTCTATAGTTCTGATCTTATCTTTATGAAGCTAGAATGTCTTTGTGCAGTCAAAAGCAGCTCTGACGCAAATTGTTTATGACTTTTTCAGCATCTCCTGCAAGGATTTTTCTCATAAATTTCAGGATATCAGTTTGTCAAGGCCTTTAAAACTAGGAACAGTTCTGTGCATTCTTCCAGATTGTTGCGTATCTCCCTTTCTAATATTAGTATCTAATATCTTAATTTTAGTTCTAATGGGTCACACCTTAAAGTATTACAGTAGCAGGATAATGTAGAACTGGCTCATCAAACCAGTCCAGTTTTGTCTGGAAAAATCAAATATTTGTTCATTTGAATAGAAAGTAATTTTTTGATAACCTGGTTTAAAATATACCAGAACATTGCAATTAGCACAAACTACATTGTTAAGATGACTGCAGGCTGACAAACTTACGGCAGAGTGCCAATGAAGTGGACAAGATCTGTAACTGCATAATTGTATGCGTAACATATTGTATGGTATTTACCAGATAGATATTGGTATTTACTGTTAAAATGTGCCTTTAATCTATCAAGTCTGAAATTGTTAATTTAACATTCTGGTTTAATATTATAATTGTAAATAGTTGAGTATCCTGCTAATCTCTCTTTCCATGAAACAAAAGGTTGCATCAACTATTAAGAGTGGCCTTGTCCTTCCCCTTCCTCATTTCTTTATATAACATTTCAATTTATGAAGGTGAAATATGTGTAAGCAGTCTGCAATTTTAAGCTTTGCATAAGAAGAAATGGATGTAAATAGTACATCATAATAAAGTGCATCATAATAAAGTTTCATAGGTTTGTTTGAAAACTGTGATTTTTAGTGTTCTTACAAATTTCAACAAGGTGCCATTGTCTATGCAAATAAGAATAGTTATTGAACACCTTCTGTATTCACAGTAAAAGACACTATCTTGCAAAGTAATGAAATATCTGTTAAGAATTATTGCAAAGTCTCCTCTGGGATGACAATATTTTTCTTGCTAATCATAAACCAGCATTAGACAAGTATGAAGCAATACATATGCACAAAACTGTACCAAAACCAGCTTTTGAAACAACTATTTCTGAAGACAAACAACATTCACTAAATGTCATTAGTCCTAATACAAAAGTATTTACATAGTTTCCTGAAGTGTCCTGTGACCTAACATTTCTTAAAGATATCATTTGCTATTTTGGATTTGTTTCTAACAAGTAATGGAATGCTGGTGCATTTACCATGGTAGCGCTTTGTCAGTTCAGGTCATCTGTAACACAACTTGTGGGATTCTGAAACAGAAACAATCAAAAACCCAAACCAATCAAAGAAAAATTTTTCAAATAATCTACCCTGAATTTTGTGCTTGATTGCAATGAATTCTGGGACAAGATTTGGGGAGTTTACTTAATAGACTGGAAATAGTCTTATAATGCTGACATATGCAATAAAGCATATAGACTATACACAATTTCAATAATGCAATTTAAAAATTCCTTCAGAATGTTGGCAGAAAATACAGTGCTTTGCTTACATTTTAGACTTCAGTGCTAGTAAGATAAAGATAATAATAGACGTATGCTAGATATTGTACACTTTTAGGTTGTGAACAGTGCATCACCGGAGACTGTATTTAAAAGAAAAAGTTGATGAACATGTATGTCATTGATGATCATCTTTTTTCCTTCATTTGAGGAAAACAGTGTTGAATTTTTCATCACTGTTTTTCAGTTATGTCCTGTCTTTTCTGAGGTTTTTCCTGGTTGTTTCTTCAGTGAACCTCTCATATGAGTATTGAAAAGCGATAAGAAAATGCTCAGTTCAGCACAACCAAATTGATATTGTGGTCCTAAATACTACTACCTTTTTTTTCTTTTTCTTTTTGCTGTTGTGCCAGATGGATTACCCTATTTGTATTATATTTATTCAAGTCCACAAATGGAATGTCAGTATTGTAAACTTTTATTATATGACTTGTGCCAAAGTAATATTGCAGTCTGTCACTGAGCTTTTATATTTTATTTTGACAGGAACAGACCTGTAAAGATGTTTATGTGGTGGTCAGCTGTTTTACTTCTTGGATGCATTTTGCTGGGAGCAGATGGGTGGCCAGCCAAGGAAGGATACGACTTTAGGCCCTATCAGCCTCTAGTAAGATTACGCCACAAGGTACGGTTTATTTTCTAGCACTTCTGGCTTTTCTTCCATGATCAAGGGATAAATTACACACCAGCCTTGTCTTGTTTGTGTTTATTGGAATAATGTTCAGAAAATAACTTTTTCAGTAACAACGCCTGCAAAAATATAGACTTGATTTGACAAGTAAACAGGAGCTGTTTTGATTTGAAAGCCCAGAGATCTTTCAAAGATAGTGAGCTAAGCTCTGTTCTAGTTTCACAAACTAGAGATTATGAATATTAACAGAAACTCAGAGAGAGAGACAGGAGAGGTTGTCTCTTAAAGCAACTGCCAGCATCTGCTTAAGGCAGCGACTTGTCCCAGTACTCACTGGATTTCAGACCAAGCAGCAACCAGGGGAACTGCCTGTCAAAGCAGCATGGTGTTGAAGTTAACTGATCAACAAAAACTTGTCTGCATGAGGTAGATGTTCACAGTGCTTGCTGAATTTAGGAGCTTTGAACCATGGCATAATGCAGATGTTTTCTGAGATATTGGGTTTCCCAGCTTGAAGCACTATATGCCATTCAAATTTTGCACACCTGCTACACCTTTGTCATGAATCCAGGACTCCAAAAACAGTTCTCAGCTAACAAATCCTGCTCTTCTTCTGGTAGCTGGAAGGAAAACTGCTGTGGTGGTTCTGTAAAACAAGGAACAGGCCTCTAATATCTCCACGGGCTGTCTGAAGCTAGCATAGATCTGATCAACTTCTTAGTTTCTTCTTGGCATGGTAGTCATGGGAGCAACATCTGAGGAGCCCTAAGGCCTACAATCAGGCCAACAAAATTGATAAAAACCCCTTCTTTTCCCCCTTCTTCTGAATCTGGGTGCTTCAACTAGAAAGTCTGAATTATAGCCAGAAACTCTAAATGTTAGTTTCTATTAATGTTTCAGGATCTGGCTAGTTTAATTTCTCAATACTTTTTATAAAATACAAAAGCTATTTCCTCTTGGTCCTCAGTTTGAAAAAAAAAGATCCAACATCATGTGATTCTATCTCAGCTTATAAGGAGGAGGAACTGATAATTGAGTTCTGCTCAAACGAGTAAAATATTTGCCTATTAGCTGATTATTGTACACTATGCATGTTAAATACAGAAAGTTTCTAACAGAAGAAAAATAAAATATTAAAATTTAAATTTCATTATAAAATTGTACATTCTCTAGGGAATGTTGTTCAATCAGAATAAAGAATGCATCAGGCCCCAGTCAAGGAAATACGTAACTGTATAAGCACTCAGGTGTTCACACTGAGTATTTTGCGAAATCGGAAACTTTGTCTCATCAGTTACTTCCATTTGTCAGCTTTAAATAAAATACAACAAAATAGCACAAGAAAAATACTTTGAAATATAGAAGGAATGGAGAGACTAGTAACGGAAACATGGAATGAACCATGTGAGAGAGAAATCACACGTATTAAAAAAAACCCAAAACAAAACCATGAAGAATGTGAGAAGAACAAGGGCAGGACATGAAGTATAGTGAACACCATTTCTGAGATTTAGATCATCCCTGACATTAATATTGGATTGTGTCTGGAACTAATAGTATGTTGCTGTTCCTTAATAATACCTCTAATCCTCTAATAACTCTCATATAATACTTGGAATAAGCTACCATAAACATTTCAAGTTTAATATTGGGGGACCACACATACACATATGCCTGTGTCCACATACACATATAAATACACATGAAAGGTGGAGAGACTTTTCTTCTATTTTTCATTCCTTACAAGTTTTTGAAAAACATATATAAAAACATACATACAGAAGAAAAGCAAATGGCATATCTTGCAAACAGACTTTGTATTTTTAAAGGAAGATACAGCTTTAAGGGAAAGAAAATGAAAGCTAGAAAAAATATAAAGAAAAAGGAAAAAGAATAATAAAAACATGATATAAAAATTTATTCTGAAAAGCAAAGAAAATACGGTGGGTTTTTTTTCTAGGCAATATGTCTAGATGAAAAAAGGTTTAGTATAGTTCAGGTTTTGGTATTATGAATATGTGTTAGTATAAAAAAATAGGAATGCAAAACTTTTCTAAAGTCTATTTTTAAAACCAGTTCTGGCACAGATACACATATTCAAAATGTAAATAATATGGTAAAGGAGACTTTCTGCTTCAATCAAACACTTAATATATCAAGTGCTTAGATAAAGTTATGCAAGTAGAATACCTATTACAAGCAGAAGATGATAATGAATATCAGCGGAGTCGTATTTGCTTTGATCAAGCAATATGTATGCAAGTTTATGAGTTGAAAGATTAGGGGGGGAAAAAAAGAGTAATCACTTTTGCTTTGATAAAGGGGAATTTATCTGACTTGGACAGTAGTCCAAACAGAGCAACTCCAAATGTCAGACTGCAGGGAAAAACAATCCTGTTGGTACTAGGTATTATCTTAGGTATGATCTTGAAAAAATAATTGTGTTCATGGTGATAACAGGCATTCATATCATAAAGGTTTTGTTGTCTTAAAAGGGATTATGAACAAATTCAGCTCCTCATGCACAGAAATTACAAGTAGGCATTTAGTCTGAATGCATGATAGTCTGAACACGTAAGGAAAAACACGCATAAGGAAGAAGCTTTAAAAATAGGGAAAAGCTTTATGCATAAGGATACTTTTTTTTTTTTCTTCACTGTGAGGGTGACTGAGTACTGGAACAGGTTGCACAGAGAGCTTGTGGAGTCTTCCTCCTTGGATATATTCAAAAGCTGACTGGATATGGTCCTGGGCAACCTCTAGGTGACTATGGTTCAACAGGGGGGTTGGACAAGATGACCTCCAGCAGTGCCTTTCATCCTCAACTGTTGTGTGACTAGGTGATTCATTATAATACATAATTAATAATTACATATAATAAAATATAATTAATGTAGAATTTTTTTACAATTTATGTAGTCAACTAATAGTTGTGGGATTTTACTGATGAAAATTAAAAAGATTTAAAGAGATTTTTAGAAAAACCTTTTTAGCAAAACATTTTAGCAAATCTTTTAAAAAGATTCAAAAAAAGAGTTTTATAAAATCTTTTAAAAATATTTACAAAATCTTATTAGAAAATCTAAATGTGATGATAGTGAAAAAAACCCAATATCTCTTAATCTGCTGCTTTAATAGGTTGAATAATAAAATGCCTGATGAACTAAATTGAGAAGTTCTTCATGTTTTAATAACAAATATTTGTAGCACAAATTCGATTCATAGGTTGTTCAAAACCTTTTGAAATAATTTTACTTAGAAAAACATTGATATTATCTATCTTTGTTCTGTCCCTTCCCCCCAACTTCCAAAAACCCTCTATGTCTTCAATAGTTAATGAAGACACCTCTCTTGAATGATATTTATCATTTACTTGCAACAAATAATTCAACTTGTATAACTTAATTGAGACAGTTGAAATGTTTAATCTGTTTCAGAGGACTAATAGTACATATCAGGGTTTATTCATGTTTTATACATCATTTATCCACATCTTCACCCCACTGTTCTCATACAAGGCTATTTAGCCTGTAGCTTTTTACTAATTTTCAGGCCCAGGAGTTATGTAGTTTGGGTGTTTGGTAACTTTATGTTGGGATGTGATTAAGAGCTGTGTGGTTCCTCACATCCTGGTTTGCACAGGAAAGCAAGCCATGCAGGTAGATCACAAGGAAGTCCCAGCATATTTTGCTGGATAAGTCACCCGGTTCTTTAGGGAGCTCTAAAAAATTACCTAAAGCTCCAGTTTAGAGATTAGAGAACCTTCAGTTAAGAGATTGCCTTCATGAGTTTTCGGGTTTCTGTGTATATTTATGTTGAATTCAGAGAAGGACTATGAACGTATATTTTTCCAGTAACAGAATATTCAAATATATCATTATCCTCCTCCACTGATGGCATTGTCTGTGTTCTTGGTTTCTGTAGATTTTCTGGGTTTTTTTGAGATTGTTTATAATAGACTAAATATGAGGACAGATACTTTAACAATTATACGGCAATATCTTACGTTACTTTAGATAGGATAGAACGTATAGCTGATTTAATTCTCCAGTTCACAGTTGTATGGAACTCATATCCTTCTTCAGTGGTGGAAATAACTAGGAGAATTGGTATTACTGATAGAAATTTTCAGCGGTGCAGTGTGTGAGAGCCTGCATCCAGTTTTTCCTTAGAAGATAATTGTGCTGCCTTTAAGAAACCAGCATTTTCACTAGCAATTGAAACCACTATTTTTCAGTCTCCAATATTACTTATTTTTTTGTTAAAACTATGCAGAAAATCATAGTAAAATATGCTTTAAGTATATAGATAACCAACTTCTAGGTCTGGACTGCAAGGTTTCCTTAGCTAATGCCAGCGCAGTCTGATGATATGTGAAGTTGCCATGTTTTGTCACTAACTAAAAGTTAGATCTAGGGCTGTGGATATTGCCGATTTCCCAGCCTTGCTTTTTATATCCTTTAAATATGCAGCAATTTCTTACCATGTAGAAATGTATTTTTGTGTTTAACTCGATCTGTAGGAATTAACAGATTATTCTTAAGTAGACTTTCTAATTTATCATATGCTGTATTGATGAAAAGTTTCCACTTTGAACAGTTTTCTGACGTTATACATTAGTTGGAACTGCTCTAGTATTACAGTGGAATTTTTAATATCCAGTACATACAATGAGCTGCTGACTTTCAAGTATTAGTTTATTTTTCTGGAAATTGTCTAACAAAAAAGCTGTAATAATTTTTAAAATATAGCTCTAAGAACTTGCAGCAGTTCACACCTAAATTATAATTATGGCCCAAACTATAATTATAATCATGCTCATTATCATGGCCATTATAATGGCCACGAAGATCAAATGTTTGACTGCATGGTTTATATATGAAATAGTCAAAACCAGGAAGAGCTGAGTTGGCTTGAACTAGAATGGAGAAAGAATGTTACAAAGCACTCCTGAAAATTTTATTTCCAGTCCCCTTCTGTTGTTAGACTGCCATGGCTTACACTTACATGGTTATGCTGAAAAATATTAGGCTATGTCTGAACAGCACGTGAATTTCTTGTCATGCCAGTTAATCCTTGGTTCTCCATTTGTCAAAACACTGGAAAAGTTTGTAAGGGACTTTTCATTTGGGAGTCTTCTTGCATTGCTGCTGAAGTATTGTAAGCAATTTGTTAATACCTATGTTCCCACCTGAAATCATTAGGAAGTACTTCTAGCATCCTAATGAATTTTCTTCTTGTAATTTGCATGGCTCTGACAGAGAGCAATGTTTATGGAATGTCTTCAGTGAAAAAGTGTATGCTCTGAGATTTCCAGGTATAAACAGGAAGGCGGCAGCCAACAGAGGTGCTGACTGTTGGTTTCTCATTCTCTGTCGGAGACAAAGAAATATGGAATATAGTCTGTAAATTCATATGTGTATTCTAGAGCATGCCACGTCTGCATATCTAATACATGCACGCACAACCCTCCTCTGCAAGCCACATGATTCATACGGTTTAGCGGGGAATAATATTAACAACAGTGCCTCATTGTGAATGATATCATTATGGGTTGAGAGTTGTTTGTTTTTAGTCTCAAGGGACAATCAATGAAAATTGCTGATTTAGTCATCGTCACCTGGATACCTTTTACCCAGGCCCAATTCTGATCTTATGGAGTTAAGACCATTACATTCATTATAGTCAGGGTTGTAATGCCTAACTAAGAGCAAGCACTGGCTTGGGAGAGTGGGTGGGGGTAGGAAGAGCAACAATCAGGGGAATCTGGGTAAAGCAGAGAGGGAAGAATTGAGAAAATTTGGAATTCAGCCTGGGCCCGGGCAGGAACTTCAATCAGGAAAGAGCTTTTTGTCCAACTGAGCAGATGGATACAGAGGGCACAGCAAAGGGGACATGCTTTTAACAGCTCTCATGGACTTCTAACAACTGATTTTGCCATATTGATTCAAACTGTTTCCAGCCTTGCCCTTATTTTGTCTTGTTTTACCAAAGGGCGAATGGGATCTGAGTCAGATGTGCAGCAGTCACTGTTGTCTCTGTTATTTCTCCAGGCTAAAATATTTCTTTTAACTTCCTGTGAAAAACCTGCTTCTTTCCCTTTTTCTCTCTGCCTCCCTTCTTACCATTGCTCTTTGCTGTTAAGTTAGGCAGTTCAACTCTGATTCTCATTAATTTAGGCCTCAGGATTAGGTCAGTTCAGAGGTGTTTAGGTTAGATTGGAATTAGGTCCAGTTTAGAGGTGTTTAGGCAATAATGACTTTGTCTGAATGAAACAAAGCAAGAGAAGAAACATATAGTGGTATAAGCATGTTCTCCCAGTTTATTAAAGCCAAATTTGAATGTGTAAGCACAAAGCATAGAATACATGTTCTGCAGTTAGGTTTTTGCCCAGAGGTTATAAAACTTCTCCCTCAACTAATAGCACATTTTGTATTATAATGAAACACCTGTAAAATACAGACAGGCTGAATGTTCAATGATTTTATATTCATTTAGGGTATCATAGTGAAGAAAGAAATGCACAGAAAGTAGTACTTCAGGATTCAAAAATAGCCTGAGCTTTCCTTGTGTGGTCTGGTCTACAAACAACCTGAGATTTATAGTTCACAGTGTTTATCTGGAAAGTCTGTTTGCCTGCAGAATCTGAGAAGTCATAAAATTTGATCCTGTAAAATCCTCTGTCCCAGAGACAGAGAGGGTAAAAAAAATCCATTGTAGTAAGATGCAGCAGTGAATTCTGAGGACTAAGAACAGAGCTTTTCCTGAGCATGTCAATGCTGCTCTCAGCTCTAAGGTAACAAGAGAATTTTCTTCCTTCTGAGGTTCCCTGAACACAGTACCTATGTCCTATGCAAATTCCAGGATTTCATTTAAGTAACAAGACTTGCTTTTTCTTTTTTTCCCCCTCTTAATCATTTGTCTAACTGTAGTCAAGAAGTTTTATGAAACATTTTTTATTTTATTTTACGTTTCTCAGGGAGAGGGAGTATGTTCTGCATTCTAATCTGCTTTTTCCTGTGGGCAATAGCATTCAAAAGGCATGGCTAATTTTTTTAAGTCCCATTGCAATCATTGTATATTAATAAGCTGATATCAATTAAACATGTAATTTTTACTATTTCTTGCTACACGTTCAAAGCATTTTTTGAAGAAGTCTTAGGAAAGTTGCCTGTAAAATTTCTTCTATAGTCCTTCCAACTAGTAATTGATTGTGGGGGAAAAAAAAGGATGTCAAAGTCTGGACTTAAGGCAAGTATGAAGTTTTTCTTTGAGGCTGTCTGCTGATGGTTTCATTGCTAACTCATTAGCAACATCTAGCTATAAACTTTTAGTCAAGTCTATGGGGTTAGCAAGGGAGAAAAGGTGCATCTTTACCATTGCACTGAACCTCTTGCTGTACCTATCTTTTGTGTTCCTGTTACTGAAAATCACCACTGTGGAAAAGATTAATCTCACCCAATTATTTTAAGGGATTATGAGATCCACATGTACTATCTAGCTTTTGATTAACATTGCCTTTTTAATTCCACGTGTCAGCTTGGCAACAAGGAATAAAATATGAAGTAGTGGTGTATGGAGGTGGTGTAATTATCTTCTACAGTACTCAGCTTGGTCTTCTCACATTGCTTTGTAGGAAGAGGATTTCCAGTTAGCCTCTGAATAGATAAGACAATGGTATTTGGGCCTTTCTGGTGTTTGGGAGTTGATGCAAACATAATCTATATCAGCTATCATTTCAGATTCTTGAAGAGTATATTTTTTTCATATTCTATTACAATGGCAAATCATCATCACAAATTGCAATCACAATAGTAGCAAAACAAAGCCAGAAGAAATTTGTTTTATATATTACTTGGGATGATTTGCTCCTGCTCAAATTTGTGCAGTTTGGATTTCTAAGATAATGAAAGAGGCCAGATACTTGAACTGCGTGTTGCAACATAACCAGGTGGGATCCACCCAAGAGTGCTGAGGGAGCTGGCGGAGGAGCTCGCCAAGCCGCACTCCATCATCTATCAGCAGTCCTGGTTAACGGGGGAGGTCCTGGATGACTGGAGGCTGGCCAATGTGACGCCCATCTACAAGAAGGGCCGGAAGGAGGATCTGGGGAACTACAGGCCTGTCAGCCTGACCTTGGTGCTGGGGAAGATTATGGAGCAGTTCATCTTGAGGGCGCTCACAAGGCACGTGTGGGACAACCAGGGGATCAGGCCCAGCCAGCACGGGTTCATGAAAGGCAGGTCCTGCTTGACCAACCTGATCTCCTTCTATGACCAGGTGACCCGCCTAGTGGACGAGGGAAAGGCTGTGGATGTGGTCTACCTGGACTTCAGTAAGGCCTTTGACACCGTCACCCACAGCATTCTCCTGGAGAATCTGGTGGCTCACGGCTCAGACAGGTGTACTCTGCGCTGGGTAAATACCTGGCTGGACGGCCGGGCCCAGAGAGTTGTGGTGAATGGAGTTCAATCCAGTTGGCAGCCGGTCACGAG
>NW_008824002.1:898346-917103 GCF_000699105.1 Pygoscelis adeliae
GAGTGGTTAAACATTGGAACAGGCTGCCCAGGGAAGTGGTTGAGTCACCATCCCTGGAAGTATTGAAAAGATGTGTAGATGAGGCGCTTAGGGACATGGTTTAGTGGGCATGGTGGTGTTGGGTTGATGGTTGGACTCGATGATCTTAGAGTTCTCTTCCAACCTTAATGATTCTATGATTCTATAAGTTTATGAGATCTGTCTCTTTTCCATGCCTTCCTTGCTGTCTCTTATTCTTCAGTTCCTCAACATTACTCTGTATATAATTCAATCTCTTTTTTTTTTCTCTATCAGCCAAATGTTTTATTTTATTCTTTTCAACTGGGTTTTTTTCCCAGTCATTTTCCCAAGAATTTAATACCTGTTTTCATTACCTAGATGATGTAGACTTTTATTATCTTTATTGACCTTTATTATCCTGGTTTGTTAAAATGAAAGTAATGTTCTGTAGCATTCACAGTGCTAATAATGTGAAAAATAATATGCAAAAATCAATATACAAATATTATTAAATAATGAACATGATGTATAATAGCTTTATTGGTGTGCAGACAAACTGGGATGTACCCCAGCCTCATTTTTTTAACTAAATAAGAATCCACTTAGTTTATGGTTCATTTTTCACTATTCTGATTCTAATTAGCTATCTAAATTCTGTTTTGAAATGAAAATAATTATGGACTTTAAACATTTGTTTTAAACACCAGTATACTGTGCATCTATACAGTGATATATTCCCATCTGAGTAAATACAGCATTGACATATAGCAATAATGTTTTGTAAGAAAACTGTTAATTGCATTGGGCTTGAGTATAAAATTAAAGTACAATATTTGTGTACAATTAGACTCCTTTTAAATTGGCTCCAATTAGATTGACTAAATATTAGGTTTTATATCCATGTCTCTTTTCAATATCTATAGTTTAAAACATCCTTAAGACTTTCAGTCCTATACTTTGTGTGGTAGAAAAACAAGTTCAGAAAAAAATTATCTCTTTTAAACACTAGGAAAGTATCTCACTAGTTTTAACTGTTTTTTCTTCATTGATTAATTTGTCCTAGTTATTTTTTCAGCAGTAATTTTGAACTGTGATAACTTTACTGACAATGATGTGCAGTGGGAGCACAAATCTGATATGTCTTGGATAAAACCATATTTGATGAAATGCTACTATATTTTTTTTTTTGCTTTCACAATATCAACTGTCCTCATCTCATGTTAGCAAGGTGTCAGGTTAAGCAACCCACCTATACTTCATGTGAACCATGGCTTTTGTTACCTGGCAGTAAAAGTAATTGGTATTACAATACGTAAGCTGTTTCTCTAGCATTTATTTTCCTGATCAGCTTAATTTTTTTCATTTGAAAGCTTTGCAAAGGAGCCATGGTAAGAAACATAGATCTATGTTTATGTATATTAGGTTTAGGAATATTTTATTTAGTTTTCTTCAGCAGCCCTTCCTTTTGAGAGTTTTGTAACTGGAAAACTCAGTCTGTAACTTTATTTCCATTGCTTATAAAGCAAAATATCAGAAAGAAAGTCTCATAGACTTCTGTCCTCTTACTTTGTGGACTTTTGTCACTGAAGTAGTCTTACGCTTACCTTAAAATGCCTCCGGTTCTGGGTAGGGTGACTCTGCATAGATTACAATAGTTGTCATGACATCTTACTTTTACTCTTCCTCTTTTCTATTTGCTGGTGGGGTCATATATAATGCCCTGAGTTGGACTACTTATTTGTTTCTGGTAACTGATTCCATGGTAAATCTTACCAGACAAGAACACTACATCCATCAGTATGCTCAAATCCCTTCAACCAAAAGGGAATGTGATGTTTTCCAGTTTCAGATTTATTTTCCATAAATAAATAAATAAAACCAAACATCATCATCAGCAACAGCAATAAACAAAAAATAACCCCAACCAAGCAAAACAAAACAACCTGCAAAAAAACCCTCCAAAACACTGGTTTTATTTGACCTTCAAATAATGGGGCAAAACATTAAGATGCCCACTGAAAACATTAAAGGTTTTGGTAGCTCTGCTCAGGCCTAATACACGCAGAAAATGGAAAGTCTAATAAGAGCTTAATTAAAAGATGTCTTAATTATGTCTGTTTTGATTGTTATGCGTTGATACGACTATGCTAAAATGCTTTTAAGAACATGAAAGGTTAAAGCCTAAAACATAAAAGTTAAACCAAAGATCTCCCAAACTTAATAATAAAAAAAAAGTTACTATTTGATCTTGTTGAAAGTGATCCAAGAGATGAGCAAGAGATTATTGTTCCGCTTGGCATGTCTTTTTAGCTCTGGCATTTTTAAGTTTTCATTTAATGTAGTTTAACTATGCTACATTTATACTGTTCATAAAAAATGAACATGTAATGCATGAACAATGCAATATATGAACAGTACATTTATATGAACTAAGTATAATATCAATAAATATTTCTTTAACATTGCATGATATTAATTACATCTGCTTGACGTTCTTTGTTAATTCTGTCAAATAACTTTTTGCAGTTGAATTCCCCTACTCAATGCATTGTAACAAAATGTTAATTTGAAACAAGAAAAATCTAACAAGCTTATTCCTTCTATGTCCCTTCTTCCTGTGAAAACAAAGTAAACAAAAAGTATCAGTCAATTGTTTAATGTACAGTCTGTAACTCTGGGTGTGTAACCTGGAATAAGCAGCCTCTAATTCAAGTGTAATTTCTAAGGAGAAGTAAGGTCTATCACTCTCCTCAGGCATCAGCACAATCTTCCATTCTCTAGAGTGGTTCATGGAAATGCTATTAATTTATATTACTCTTACCTGAGGATTATACTCATACATCAATGCAAGTAATACAGAATTAATATTACATTATCTTAATAGAATTTATTCAACTTTGTGGGTATATCTAACATTATTTGGTGTTACATCATTTGATGTAACAATTCTACTGGATAAAAAGGTACGTTAAAATTAATAGTAACTACTGTATTACAATAAGCTGATCCTAAAAATTGTGAAAGACCAATCCCATTGTAACTGATAGTTTGTGGGTTTTTTTTAAAGGTCTGAGAAACCATTGCATTAGCCAGTCTGACTTTCCATATAAAGGCCTCCCATTTATTTCTGTATTCCTTCATTCCGTCTGTAACTGGGGCATGAGTAAAGCATGTCTTTCAAAAAAAATACTGAGTCTTCAAATACTTTCTATACCTTAATATTTTCTAATCATTTCCTTGGTGGTTTATTATTAACAATTAGTAAAGAACAGAGTTTGTCATTTGGACACATCTGTCTTCTCCTTTAGTGACTGCTTCCTGATATCTACTCGATCATTAGATAGAATGCAGTGAAAGTGTTTGGTTTGGTACAAAGAAATGTTTGCAAGACATTATTCATAGTTTATTGTTAAAAACAAACCCTATTTTAGCTGTAAAATAGGGTATTTTATACCTATATATATATAAATATATATATTTATACCCACAGTATCAGTCTGGGGCAGGGAAGAAAAATAGATTTTTTTTTTAAAAATCTAAAGAAGGAACTATAATTAAAAAATACAATATTATCAATTAGATTAGAACTTCAGATGTTTACTGAATTGTTATTTCACCTCACTGCATTTTTTTTTTTAAAGCTACTTGCTTCCAACATGAACTCCAAGAGAAAAATAACTAAAAGCTTTACAATACATTGCCTACTTCACAGCAGGGAGACTGTAACCAATTGTTGGTAGTGTATGTAGCTTTACTTCATGATTCATTTTGAAAAGTTAGTTGAAATTCAACAATCAAATACTGAGCTAATCTTGAATTTTCTAAGATTCAATAGAAAAAAAATCTTAATTTTATTTTTTAGTTTCTTAAATGTCACACAGTGGGTAATACAGTATAACCTTTCATCAAATCTCTGGTTAAAATGAATGTATTCCCCAAATATATAGTTGAACACTTTACAAAAGGGCAGGTGCGACTGATTAATATTCATATAATGAACTTCTTTTTTCATTTGCAACACTACCTTATCTGCCTTTGTAAGATGAACGGTAGAAACAAAATATTATTCCTAGAAACTTCTCAGCATATTGGTTTTAATCAATACCGGTAGATACACTACAATTTTACCCATAATTATGTCCTAACACAGACTAAATATTACTTGCATTCCTGGATTGTAAGAAGGTAATTGATGTTGACGCTCTTGTGTCTATACTCTCTAATTGTCATTCTTGATGCAGATTTTCTTTTATCTAGACAAAAATTTGCAGAGGAAAGATAAGATTTGAATGAGCCTCAGACAGGCTGAATAATAAAATGCAATGCACATTATGCGGTTTTTAGAAAATTGCACTTTAGAAAATTACCCTTAAAAACCATCTCTGAAATTTAAAAAAAAAAACAAACGAATAGGGGTTTTAGGCAAATTACTCCCATTAATGTCAATGGGAATCGTGCAGCTAAGATCCATCTGTACTGGTTTTTTTTTTGCAAAAAAATAACACTATATTGTCAGGAAATATAATAGTTTTCAGTAATTGTGAGGGTACCTGGGGTTTTAGGAGCTCACATGAGGAGAAAGTTAATAGAATACCCATTAAATACTGTCCCTTAGAATTTCAAGTGATAATTCAGTATGCTAAAATATTGCCTCTTGGAGATCTCTCTCCCCCTTCTTTGTCTACGCAAATCTGGAGTGTCCTCAGATAATTTTAAAATAAATATATACACTGAATATGATTAGCTTATGAGCTATATGAGATAAGTATATTCATCTACAGCACCTTATCAGCTATCCTGTGTTATCTCATTTCTTTCTTTGTAGGCTGGAAGAAAGTAAGTCTTATGCTGTCCATACATGGGAAAGTAGTTATGCACTGAATGTCTGAGCATTTAAAGTTTAATGCAAAATATGCACAAAGAGCAGTAATCTACTTTTGTATAGCCATCACTTACATAGCATTCATAGCTCCTCCAACTTAGCTAAGGAGAGTTGTAGCCTGGATTTGACTACATAAATTGGCTTATACACTCTTCAGTATATAACCTGGTTTAGTCGTAGTGGTACATGTTTCAATGCAAAAGTGTATACTTCTTCCATTACTTAAACCATGCATTAAGTGTTTTAACGATTAAAGCATTATAAAAACAGCAACACTGCACAGCCATATAAAATTGGTAGAACTTTTTTCTGTCATGTGCTATGAAGCTGCTTATAAATTTAACAAGTATTTGGTCTGTCATCGAAGAACAAAGTATGAAGTCGTCATATTAAGAACCAGAAGCTATAGTTATGTTGTATTTCTGTAAGAGTGAGCTGCCTAAAAAATTTACCCAGAGTAAGCTTCTATGCGTGTTCCTTTGATTCTTTTCCTATTCAGCTCAGAACTGCGGCCAGTTGTTTTACGACAATTGTCCTAATGAAAGCAGTGTAAGTATAGAAGGGTAACAGTCCGTGGAAGAATTGATCCTTAAAGTCAACATGAAGATTTTCTTTGATTTTTCCATTTTAAATAACACAAAATTTGGAAAACAGGTCCTTCTCTGCTTCAGTAAAATGAAGGAAAGACTATATTTGGCCTTTGCCTATTCTTTTCTTAGGCCCATAGAATCCTTAAGATTACTCTTGGACAAGGTCTGACATTGGAAATAAAAAGATTATAGAAAACTTTACAATCCTAATAAAAAGCAATGATTTAGTGAAATGAGAATCCTTGAATTTAAAGGTAAGATAAAAATCAAAGCTACTCGCTTCTTTTCAACTGCAGTAGTAATCAGGGCATGTAGGCCTAACGCTAGGGGGCTGCTTTCCCTTGGGAGCTACCAGCAGCCTGCTGCACACAGGTCTTTTTACACTAGGCAGCAGTTTTAGGAAATGTGTCCACATGGATCCCGAACAATTCTACCAGAAGAATTGTTGCTTTTAAAATGCATTAATCTTTCTCTCTCTGCCTATTTTGGAAAAGAAGTGTTATTTTGTAGAATGTAATCGGGTTTCCAGAAATCTATTTGGTGTATACAATATTACTGTGGCATTTGCATGAAGCTACTTCAATGCAGTTGGTACTGAAGAACATCAGGAGTTAGACCGTAACTTTAGGCCCAGAGCAATTGTTTCACCTTGAGGACAAAGGCTTTGTCTGCTGTGCTTTATGTGGTCCAAGGCTGCCTTTCAGACTAGCATGTGCCCTACGAACACATCTAGGTGATTTGCTTAATGCACAGACATGCCCAAATAGAAAAACTGTGGATTAGCCTTTGTGTAGAACTTCTATGAATGGAAAGTGGACAGAAGAAAGAGCATGCTTTGTTGAAGCCTGGCCTGGAGATAGTTTTCCTTAAAAGTATATAGGCATAGACAAGATGATGTAGAACTTTTGCATATCTTTATTTTTTCTCTGCTTCCTCTTTGCTTTGAGGGGTTGTAATTTGCTGCATGCAAAAAAGAACAACTGCTTCATACTCTCCTTCCTGGGTCTGCCATGATTGTTCTTCATATTCCTCAGGGTTCTAAATCAGTAAACCAATAAACAAATCAGCAGATTTCACAGTTCCCCCCACCCCCACCTCTGTGGTTTGTTTTTTTGTTGTTATTTTGTTTTTAGTGAAATGAATCTTTCACTCTCGTATCTAGGCTTCCCAAGTACTGTTGTATCCCTTTCATAAGGGTTCATGAATTCAAGAATTCATGAAATTTTCTCCAGAGGCCTCTAAGGCTCGCTCTAAGACTGTAATATCCAGTAATACCTAATTGTGGGAACGTCATTAATTCTGAAACTTCAACAGCTTTATATTTTTCCTTATTTCTGCCTAGCCACCTTGCTCTGCATCTTGTTTCCTTCACACAGTCTTACATTCATGTGAGTTAATTGATACAAGAACAGGCTATGGAATGTTATTTTCCCAGAATTTGCTGCCATAAATGCCGGCAATCTCTAACAAGACTGAGCTATGTATGCAGAATACCCGTGCAAGAATCCTGTTGCAAACCTTAAATTACAAAGCTCTCTGTAGTAAATAGTGTTCTGACAGGAACAACAGGAAAATGGATCACTTTTTGCTCATTCTTTCTTCCTTACTGTAGTAAGCAAGGCCTTGCTTACTGCTACTTAACAGAACAGCTTTACAAATGTAAATGTTGCTTCTGCTTTGCATGCATTTTTAGTTTAAATTGCAATTCTGCTGCAGTTGCTGAGAGTCTGATGAAGTCTGATTCTGTGAAACTTCTTTGAAACACAAATGTTCAGCACAATGTCATTGATCAAATTGCTTCTGAGACTAGTTTACCAAATTGTCTTTTGTTCTATGTGGGCTTGCTCTCTATGGCTGTGACCATGCTACTATTTCATCCATGAATAAAAAGTTTCTGTACATGTATTGTTCGGTTTTCTTGTAATTAAAGGTGTTGTATTAATATAAGATAATATGTTGTTGTTCAACTACCATAGCTTGTATATATTTTAACAACACATTAGAAATATATTATCTTGGTACCTCTCTCAATGAAATGCTATCTTTAATAACATTTATTCCTTTAATTATTTTTTTAGTGTTACTATATAGAAACAAAGTACCCCCACTGCAGAATGAACATTAAAAGGAATGAACACAAAACTAATTTTCTGCATTTTAACTACACTTTATGATATGACTAATGATAAATTTTCATTATAAAATGTTAATCAAGCAAATAAGTTTGCACTCCCTCTTTCATCAGTTTCTGTAATTAGTGGTTTATGTTTATTAAATTATTTTAATTTTTGTCACATGTCAAGGACAATCTACCATATGTTTTCGACTAATTAGCACTTTGTTTATTTTAAGAATTCTATTAATTCAGCAGCTACTTTTCAAATACAGCCAGCATGGAAAAGAAGACTTTGTCTGAGTTTTGCAAGAAAGAAATAAGGCTCCTCTGCTTTATCACTAGCCCACTCTGGCAGACACATGCCCAGACCCTTGGCAGATGATTCAGGCAGAGAGATGAGTGAGGTTCTAGATGCAATACAAGTATGTAGTTTGTCTTTTAAAAACACAGAATTAAGTGGAACTCCATCTGCTTCTATGTGCAATTTCCATGGTTTAAAATATCAACTCTTCTCCTTTCAAAAAGGGAAAAAACAAACAGAATGCATATAATACATATTTAAATGGGGCTAAGAAATTAGCTTTACTGTTTCTAAAATGGCTGGTGGATTTTATTAGTCCTGGAATATTATCTACCTTTACAGATCAGCTCTGGTCTTTTTTCATAAATAGCTGTGTACGTTCTGTGGAATCACTGTACATTAAGAGTCCCTTTGACCATCCTGCTCTACTCCCCTTATTGCTAATATGAAGCCCTTTTTTTAAATAAAATGTGATACTACACCAACATTATTTACCAAATGTGTAATTTCTGAACAATGATGTCAAAATGTTAGGATGTTTTAAGAGATATTGATACTATTTCTGTGTTAAGACAAAGAGAAAACAGCACAAAAAAAGGTGATTTTACCTTCCAAGAGCATTTCTGTGTATAGTTAAATCAGTTTCTTTACAGAGCCTAGTTTGAGATATATTGCAAATAGTTTATAACTTATGATTTGCCAGAATAGCAATTTCTGTGGTCAGCCATCCATGATCTTTTTTAGTTCACAAACACCGCAGAAAATTTTACATTTTCTCCACTTTCATCCACTGTGCTTTGAAAAGTTGACGTTGAATTCAGTCTGTTGGACACACAAGAAATGTTTCTTTACAATTCTAATATGTTCTGCACTGATACATTTCATCAGGCTGATTCAATATGATGCAACACAAAACCATGCAAAGCCATGCAACTTGTCTGATTAAGTTGGTTGGAGACTGTTAAATTCAAAACTATTTTGCTATATTGAAGCAGATCAAAAATCCTGGGATGCAAGATGATCTGTTCTGCTTACAATTGACTTGTAGCAATAGATAACAATATAATATTGTGGTTCGTGTAATAATTCTAGTGTTATTTAGACAGGAAATATATATAATTTCTTTGATTGTTAACACAAATGAGGTGAAAATATTTTTTTTATATATTATAATGCAATACAGGAGAAAAATAACAGAAATGTCTCCACACCACGGTGTTTATACAGAATTAGTACATTTTGCTTAATACAGTGATGTTTGCACATTTACATGCTTTCTAATAGCATATGGGCAGAAATTTTTTATTTTCAGGCCAACTAGCATCAAAACCCTAGCATGCTGCACAAATGCAAGTAGAAATATCTGTTGTGATGAGCAATTGTTTGTTCACCTCTCTCACGTTCCAGGACTGTGAGCTGTTTGTTTATTTCCTTGTTTG
Organism: Pygoscelis adeliae; assembly: GCF_000699105.1. NCBI lineage: Eukaryota > Metazoa > Chordata > Aves > Sphenisciformes > Spheniscidae > Pygoscelis > Pygoscelis adeliae. Next base: position 907,675 of record NW_008824002.1, read on the forward strand.
TTTCCCACCAGGAAAAGCAGTTCCTATTTCCCTGAGCATCTGAACTTAATTTACCTAATTATATGTGCTTATAACATTTATGCACTAACATAAGTCGTTGCTTCTTAGTGGTTTTCTACACAAATTAATTCACATACTTTTAATAATAAGGAAGAATCTGTATTTTATGCACCTTCAGTATAAATTTTTCTATTTTTTTTTTTTTAATTCTGTGTTTTCAGTTGAAAAGTCTAATATTATGACAGGTTTTCCCTAGGCAGAAGGTTAATTTCACAGTTCAGAGATGTTACGCCCAGTCTAATCACTGGTTAATCTTGAAATAACTTGAGGCTTACAGACTTCTTTTTCTATCTGGATGCACTTTGCTTCTACCAAGGGTCTTGCTGGCACAAGGCATATCACACTGAGGCTGGTCTATGATCTGCTAGCAAAGTCTTTTCTTAATAGATTGAATGGCAGCTTAAAATTAAAATCCGAGTCTTTTGAGAAAACTAAGCCATGCAAAGTTGCTCAAAAATCTTCAGCTGAAATTAAAGAAAATAAAGATATTAAAAAAATAAAAGATATTTTCAACTAATGCCTTCTTTCCTTGAAATTTATTTTTTTAGTCACTGAAATCTTAATACATTCCATTCAAAAATATCCTGGTTTTGTTTTTTTATTTTAAAATTTCATCTGAGTCATTTTTCTTTCCTAACTTTGCCAAGATTGTTGCACTCTATTCTCCCTAGAAAGTCTTTCTCATCCTTTTTAAGTGTTTCTCTTCTCCTTTGATACCAAGAATTGATTTTTAAGATTGCTTTCCTGCAAGGCTACTCTGTTCTAGTAATCAATGCTTGGATTAAGTCTTCAGAATCTACTTATTGTAGTGTAAGCAGCAGACATTATAGGCTGTTCATGGAGCCTATAAATTGCAATATCTGAATATTAACATAACTTGGCTACATTTTGGCTCTGAATCTAAGCACAGACTGCTTATCATGAATAATATTCCACTGAGTTTACACTGGCCTGTTAAAGTCCGTTTCACTCTCTGACCTCTAAAGAGATATAAAACAAAAATAAAAACAAATTCTCCTTTGTGAAGACTATAAGAAAGTACTAGATAGATCTTCTAAACCAAATGCTGACTGTAGTTTAGAAAGAAATATCAAAGGAGTTAAATAATACTAAAACTAAAGCAGTAGTTTTAGTACAGCATGAAAATCAGAACGGCACAAAAATTGGAGCTTTAGAGTTACTTGTAAATTCAGCCTGTCATATCATATCCTGTATTTCAGGAAATACCATTCATTGTATTTAGGAAACATCAAGCATGTATGTGAAAATGCTTTACAATCTAGTACACCGTATTTTATGGCCAATAAAGGCAGAAGGACTTTTTTTTTTTTTTTTTTTAATACCTGACCAGTATGTTTAATGTAGTCATGGAGAATTTTGAAAATGTACTTTCCAGATAGGTACAGGTTTTGACACACTTCTTTGTTTTGAAACAAGACAAAAGTCATTGACTTACATTTGTAAGATCAGGTTGCAGGGAACAACACAAATACTGCATCACTACCCATATTATTGTACAAAATGAGAAAAGTTGAAACAATATGTTTTAGTTGTTTGTAGATTAGATTGCCTCATTGTTTAAGTTAATGGTAGCTAAATATTTCTATGTCCCTGTGAACTATAAAATACTTCTGTATTGTTGATTATAGCTTTATTATTTTCATCAGTTTCAGATCTCCTTGGAAGAGGTTAAACAGCTTTGTGAGTGCACAGAATTAGTTTCATGTGATATTTTTCTATATTATTCAAAGATAGGTAATAACTCTTATTCGGAAATTATTTGAATGGTAACGGGAAAAATGCTATCAAAAGGTATACTATTAAAAGACATACGTGTTGATGTAGGCATTAATTTATTTCCATAGATTTATATGTACAATCTGGACATATTTAAGCCTAAATGAACCCGATACAAGCACCATAATAACAAATCCTTGGTGTATATTGATAGACTAAAACAGTGCAATTAGTACTGAAGTGTAATCAGTATACTCTCTTTGTTATCAATAGATTATAGAATGTTAAAAATACCCTTTATAAATTGCAACAAAAGCAAAAAAAAAAAAAAGTTATCCGATTTCCTCCTTTGGTTCAAATCTAAAAAAAAAAAAAAAATTATCCTGTCACAGAAAAAGAAATTTAGAAGTGTTTTGCATTTAGCCTATTCCTAATGCCATTTTTACTGGCATAAACTTATAAAGCAGGAAATATTTGAAGAATACCTTGCCATTCACAAAACAAAGATCATCTCTTTAAGCAACTATTGTGTAAAATCAAAGTTTGACATTTTGGGGACAGATTACTGCCTTGAGTAAATTCTCATAGAGTTTTCTCATGTCAATGAAGGCAACTAGCTCAGTGTATACTTAACACTAAATACCAGGTTATGCAGCAAATTGTTTACTGTGTTCATTTTCATGTAGGTGATACGAAGGTGTTTAGTGAACAGATGCAGTTATGTACAAGTGTGCTACTGGAAAAAACTTCTTGAGTTACATACTTTCAAACTTTCACGTTACATGGACTTCAGCATTTCTGAAGAAATAACTTGTCAGTCAGAAACTAAACCTAAAAAATCAATGAGGAGAACATGCTATCGTAGCAGTTTTTGCTTGAGTGGGAAATAATTCTTCAGTGTTTGCCAAGCAAACAACAGGATGTGTGTCAGACAGTGAAATCAAAATGAATAAACAAAAGAGCTGTCAACTTTAGTTGTAGTTTCAGAGTATTCAGAGTGAGTCCTTTGGTAAATGAACTTAATGAACTTGCTGCTTTTTCTTCTTTTCTTTTTTTTTTTCCAATTTCAGTGTGTATTTTATGTGTTTCTTTCTTATGAAGGAATTTTTACTACTAATACTAAGCAGAGAAATCAGGCTTTTTAGTAAGACATTGTCATAAAGTTTTACATATGGAAAGTAGAGCATTTAAGAAATATCCTGCTTAAAAAAATAAGTTACTGTGTAAATATACCATCAATTTTCAAATGGATTTTCATTCAATATTTTAGCATGTGAAACAAGTAATATAACTAGAAAATGTGGCTTAATAAATACTTGCTCAAATAAAAAAGAAATAACTTCAGCAGCACTTAGACTTCATTATTCAGAACCTGTTGTAGAAGCATTGTTGTGCAAGTAAAATTACAAAAGGTAAAATGTTTTCTGAACAGTTAGCAGAATGTGTATTTATAGGAAGCTTGAGGCTGGAAATGCTTGTGTGTTTTCAGTTAAGTATTGCATTGAGTTAACTTTTAGTTCAAAATAGTAAAATGATAAATTTCAGTCATTTAAAACTTTTGAGCTAATAAATCTGAAAGAAATGTTTTTTTTAATTCGTAATTTTTTTCTGCAGTGCTGCTTTGTTAGCTTGATGGCAATAAGTCAACACATTTAACATGATTAAAGCAAGTACCTTTTTCACAATTTCTGATTAACAAGTTTGTTCTATAAATATTTACAAAATTTGAGACTAGCACCCTGATAGCATAGTATATGGCTCATGGAAAAAGTATTCTCTTAGTCTTGTATGGAAGGGATTCAGAGATTTGCGGGGAAGAGCAGAGCTAGAATTAAGCATAGGTAAGCCAAATACTCTGACCTGAACTAGAAATAAGTGGGCCAGCCTAAGAGGTTGTGCTGGTACCTTTAAGATAAAACAGCATCCTCCAGATAGATGTAATAGTTGTCCCAGTTCCCGGTAACAACCAGTTAACTTGTCCTGTATTAAATGTGATACTTCTCTCAGGAACTAATTAATTGATTCATAGTTTCAGCTTGGCCCTTCTGCCTATGGCTTTCAAGCCCTACTGCTGTCCTATGGTGAGCACTGTATCAGGTTGCTCTGTTTGGCCACCTTATATTCAGCTCATAATGGAGTTATCATTTGCTGTCCGAAGGCCTTGTGTCCCATCCAAAGGCCTCAGGTATCCTTGTGCTTGCTACAGGCACTTTTACTGTGCCTATTCTCCTTTTTTTCTGTCACTTACTTACATTTGGTTTATTCCTAGTCATCAGCCTCGCAAGCATTTGCCTGTTACTCCATAAACTGCCAAATGCCTACTTAAGCTAGCCGTGACCCATTTCATATATGCAATATGTTCACACATACCCACTGGTTGAGACAATTTCAGTTCTTCGTTATATTAGTATTGAGAATTAATACTATATTAATATGTATGATAGTTATACAACAGTTATTGTTTTAACTATAATATGAAAGAAATATCCACCACTGTGAGGTTTTAAATTGCCCATAAGTTGTTTCATACTGTTTGTAGATGATATGATACTGGTCAATCGTAGAGTCATAGAATGGGTTGGGTTGCAAACTCTTGTCTTAATTTTCTCTCCTGCTCTCTGCCCTCCTTTCCAGTTCCTCATCATTAGAAATAATCACTAAATGACTTACATGACCAATGTCTCAAACACGGACTTTTTAAGGTATAATAGAAACACAAATTTAGTCTTCAAGATGTAAAAGATAGATATTTTTGCATAACAAGAAATATAAAACCTCTTACTCCATGAACAACTTTCTCAGGTTTAGTCTTCTGGATGTAGGTGTGAGAATGACTTGCTCTGCTTATTCAAAAAAGAGATTCAGATGCTTTATCAGCTGATTATTTTCTAAACATGGAAGTTTACATCCATTTTTGTGTGGTATTGCCTGAGTAGAAGGAATCTTTTCCTGTTATCTACTAACATATTTTTATATTATTTTTAAGGACATTTTAACAGAAAAATAATACATCAGTATTTCAAAGAAAATCCAGAATGAGAAATAACTAGGTAACTGTGCTATGGGAAAAGATTGGTGTGTTAGAGTGAACAACTACTTGACTGTGAATCAGTTGTGTCATACTGTTTTTTTGGAAGGGAAATGTTATTTTGAAATATGTCAATATATGTTATGTGTTGCTGATGCAGTTATGGAGCTGATGTATTTTAAAAAATCCTTAGTTCTAGACAATTCTGAATTGGAATATTGGAATCCTTTAGGCAACACATGTTAAAAAAATTGTTAAAATAGAAAGAGAAGACTGAAAGATAACTGAACCAAAAGAAGATGACTTTGTTTTGCTTCAAAGATGAAACATTTTCCATGTTCGCTGTGATGCAAGCAAGTCAGGAAAAATTAGGAAAAAAAAAAAGTAGTTGAGGGGATTTTGGCAAAGTTTCATTCAGGATGAAACTGACGACAGTTAAGCACTGCTCCAGGGCTTACAATGTTCTGGAACACTTGCTCCATATCATGGAATCATTTAGGCTGGCAGTGGCCCCCTATGGTTACCTAGTTGAACCAGTTGCTTAAAGCAGATCTAACTTCAAAATTACATCAGGTTGCACAGGGTCTTTTTCAGTTCAATTATGAGCATCTCCCAAGACAGAGGTAAACTGACAGAGACTGGACAGCCTCTCTGGACAAGGTATTCCAGCGCTTAATCATGGTCATTGTGAAAAAAAAAAAAATGTGACAAATACTAGGGGAGTTTAAAAACAGTTTCTATAGGAACCTTTCTGCAGCAGGCAAAGCGTAGTTGATTTTATCTTGGAGCAGGAAGGAGGATGAACTAGACTAAGTATCTTTTGGATCTGTATGTCTATGATTTTTGTGATAACTAATTCTGTGAATAATATATTTTTCTACTTTTAATTGCAGCAGGAAAAGAATCAGGAAAGCTCAAGAAATAAAGGTAAGTGCTAATTATTTTCAAAATGTGGAGATTCTTGTAACTATCACAAATCTAACATCCATTGTTGGTAAAAAATTATCCAGACAGATTGTTTGCTGAGTATTTTGGTATTTGAAATGACAAAAAATATATCCAGGAAAGGGGGATGAAATGTAGAAAGTAAATGCATAAGCTACTATTTTTGGAACTCTGCTGCAGATGAACAAGGCTGACTGCTGTACTCTGAATGGGGTGGGCTGCACAGCTTCTCACTAAGTTTGTGACCTCGACTGTGGATGCTTATACTTCAGCGGAACATCAGTACTGTCACTTTAGCTTCTCCCTTTCCATTTAGTAAGTCTGTAACTGGTTGTGATTCCAATTTATGCACAATTTAATCATGTCATTAGTAGGCTGCCTTGCAAAACTACAGTTATCTGTGGGTTTTCAATACTTTTTTTTTTATACTTTCACTGCACCTTACTCTGTGCCAGTGGCTAAGCACTACATGAAATAGAACATTCAGGTTAAAGAAACATCCTTGTATCAAGAAAATGAAGAGTTCAGAAACCCAAATTGTGGATTTCATGCTTTTTTTCTATTATAAACTCTGTTAAGAGACAGAACACCCAAATCTCTTGGTTAAAAATTGGCAATATTGGCAATAGAGGCAAAGATTGTTGTCTTGATATTGTAGTTGCTTACAGAGGTAGGCTATGAGGTACTTGAAAAAAGAACACAAAGGGAAGGTAGAAAAAGAAAGAATACCAGTTAAAGGTTACAAAGAGAGGAGGGAATTAAGTGACAAACTAACCTATATCTTTTTTATTGCCTTAGGAAGCGATGCTTGATCATATCACCTGAGTTAGCTGTTCTTAGTTCAGTTATTTATGTATCACAGTACCTATTAATCTCAATTTCCTTGCTTTCTCTCACACTAAGGCTATACATGGGCATCTAAAGACAAATTAAATCTGATGGTTGGTTGGAGTTGTGTCAGGATAATTACATTGTTCATGATGATATGATAATTTACATCATCTGAAGGACCTACGGTCCTTCATTTGAAGAGTGTGCATGGTGAAATAAACCAAAAAAACCCCTTCTGTTTCAACTAGTTTGTGATTTATAAGTTTCTTTTCTGAGGTAATACAATATAAAGTTGAATCATCTCTAGACGTAGTGAGTGTATCCATGATGTATTGTTCAAAAACCTTTCTTGTCTTATGAATTAATACAAATTATAATAAAGATTGTGAAAACTCAGATTAGATTACAGAAATAAGATATTTGTGAATACTTAATTTTAGAGAAATTACAAACTTTAAGCCTCTGTCTACAAAGAATGATACTGAAATTGGCCATTCTTGTAGATTTTTGTAATTTATTTCAGTTAAATTATGCTGTTTGACACTCCCCCCCCTGCCCCCCACCCAGTTGCCAGGTATATGGTCAGTATGGTATATATGTCAGGAACAAAATAATGAGCTAATTGGGAGTGCTCATAGTATTCATTAGCTGTTAGTTTACTAACTAGTTAACTAACCACAGAAACAATTTTCAAAGGCTTATAAAATATTGCCTGCAACCACGGCCAAAGCAAAGCATTAAACTCTACTTGAATGGAGATATCTGCTACCTCCAAACAGGCAGTGAAATTGGTGCTCAGCTGCACAAAATTTGTTGTGATTATATCCGTAACATCTCTTGGGGAAATTTTTAATCTACTAAACTTCCTGCATGCTGTGCATGTCTCCGCCTAAACTGACAATTCAACTTGGAAGATTTCAATGGTCTGAAAGACTACCCACGCACAGGGTAGGCTTTGGAAAAATGATTCTGCTTTTCTATATATCCAGATGTGCTTAATTGCTTAATGTTTTTTTGGGGTTGTTTTGTGCTTGGTTTTTTTTGGCCTTCTCTTTTCATATTCTTTAAATTTTTTACTTGTTTTCATGTTTTCTTTTTCCACATAATTGCAAACTTTCAGAAAGGTATTTTCATTTCACTTGTAACTTATGGCATATAAGATGTTAGAAGTTTTTCTGCTTAAAATACTGGTTGGTTTGGGTGAAACAAGGCTAAATTAATGTTTCAGCATAAACATTCCTGCATTGTCAATGAGCATCTACCCTTCACATGCAATATCTAAATGTGTTGTGCTCTGCACGTGTTCTTGTGAGACAGGTAAACTATCCCCAGGTTCTCAGGACAGGGTTCTGACAGTATTCCTTACACTCTCCGCATATGGAAGTTACTGTGTACAGTAAAAGGATAAAAACATTTTCTGTGATTCTTTAAATGTTCTGAAACTTTCAGAACCAATGTTGTCTCCTTAACTCAGAGGACAATTACAGCCCATGTTAAACATCCCTATGAAATTAAATTCTGGAGTCTCATAACTTCCACTGATATCAGTATTTCAGTATCTAATTTTTATCCAGTATTTCTTTAAGATTGTATATTTATAAGAGGAGGATATTGCAGCAGAATTAAAGTCAAATGCCTTTTGACCTCAGCAGGATCACAACATTAAAAATTCCGTATCTTATGTGATAAATGCCTAGTAATTTTTCATTTTATTTCATTTATTGCTATAAAATAAATCTGATTCCTATTCACATTTTAGTAATAATTTTATTGTTTTGTAGTGTTTGGTTTTTCTCCTGACCCACTTTTTTTTCCCATCTGTTACTTCTGCTGTCAGTCACTAAGTCAATCACACCAAAATAAAAGCCAACACTCATCATGCCCTGCTCTGACACTAATCCCATCTCTCTCTGATCTGTGATATTCATAGAATCATAGAATCATAAAATCATAGAATCATTAAGGTTGGAAGAGACCTCCAAGATCATCGAGTCCAACCGTCGACCCAACACCACCATGCCCACTAAACCATGTCCCTAAGCGCTTCATCTACACGTCTTTTCAATACGTCCAGAGATGGTGACTCAACCACTTCCCTGGGCAGCCTGTTCCAATGTTTAACCACTCTTTCAGTAAAGAAATTTTTCCTCATGTCCAGTCTAAACCTCCCCTGGTGCAACCTGAGGCCATTTCCTCTCGTCCTATTGCCAGTTACTTGGGAGAAGAGACCGACACCCACCTCGCTACAGCCTCCTTTCAGGTAGTTGTAGAGAGCGATGAGGTCTCCCCTCAGCCTCCTCTTCTCCAGGCTAAACAACACCAGTTCCCTCAGCCACTCCTCAGAAGACTTGTGCTCCAGACCCTTCACCAGCCTCGTTGCCCTTCTCTGGACACGCTCCAACATCTCAACGTCCTTCTTGTAGTGAGGGGTCCAAAACTGAACACAGTATTCGAGGTGCGGCCTCACCAGTGCCGAGTACAGGGGCACGATCACTTCCCTACTCCTGCTGGCCACACTATTTCTGATACAGGCCAGGATGCCGTTGGCCTTCTTGGCTGCCTGGGCACACTGCCGGCTCATGTTCAGCCGGCTGTCGACCAACACCCCCAGGTCCTTTTCCGCCAGGCAGCTTTCCAGAATAGTTGAGGTTGAAAGGGACCTCCAGAGATCGCTTAGTCCAAACCCCTGCTCAAAGCAAGATCAACTAGAGCAGGTTGCTCAGGACCATGCCCAGTCGTCTTCTGAATATCTCCGAGGTTGGAGATATTGTGCTTTTCCGATTCTCTCCCCCATCCCACCTGGGGGGGGGGGGGGGGGGGGCGGCGGG
>NW_008824002.1:917509-930487 GCF_000699105.1 Pygoscelis adeliae
CTCCATAATCTTCCCCGGCACCGAGGTCAGGCTGACAGGCCTGTAGTTCCCCGGATCCTCCTTCCGGCCCTTCTTGTAGATGGGCGTCACATTGGCCAGCCTCCAGTCGTCCGGGACCTCCCCCGTTAACCAGGACTGCTGATAGATGATGGAGAGTGGCTTGGCTAGCTCCTCCGCCAGTTCTCTCAGCACTCTCGGTTGGATCCCATCCGGCCCCATAGACTTGTGTGCGTCCAGGTGGTGTAGCAGGTCATTGACCGCCTCCTCTTGGATTATGGGGGGTTCATCCTGCTCGCCATCCCTGTCTTCCAGCTCAGGGGGCTGAGTACCCTGAGGATAACTGGTCTGCCTGCTAAAGACTGAGGCAAAGAAGGCATTAAGTACCTCAGCCTTTTCCTCATCCTCGGTGACAATGTTCCCCCTCGCATCCAATAAAGGATGGAGATTCTCCCTGGCTCTCTTCTTGTCATTAATATATTTGTAAAAACTTTTTTTGTTGTCTTTAACGACGGTGGCCAGCTTGCATTCTAGCTAGGCTTTTGCCTTTCTCATTTCCTCTCTGCACGACCTAACGAGATCCCTGTACTCTTCTTGAGTCGCCTGCCCCTTCTTCCATATTCTTTTTCTTGTTTCATTTAATGGATAACAGAACTTTATTTACACTGTTTGAGAAAAAAGAAACACTGCTTTTATGTAAAATAATACGTTCACTTTTTACAATTTTAGTGTACACTGGCAAACTTCCTTATACTTCTGAGAATTTTTCCTGCATGAAAATTATTATCACCAGTGCAAAATACAAATTAAATTAGTTTCATAGCATGTCTTTAACATGAAAGAAATAACAAGGCAAACAATCACCAGCTAAAACCTTGCTAAATTTTAGTTGCTGGTTTGGAGTCAAAATTTAACCTTCTTTACCTCTCTTTTCCAGTGCTAACTCCTTCAGACAAATGAACAATTTATTCCAAACTTATAGTGGATAATAAAATAGGTTTTTTTGTGATGAATTGGAAATATGTTTGGCAATATCAGAAGTTGTGTTTTATTTAAGCAGAGTGCAGAATTTTCTTCCCAGCTTACGTTTAACTTTGGAGACTTTCAGGTGCTTTTAATAAAGTACATTATAAACTTTAAAGTGGAAATTGTTTCTGACAACATTACTCTGGAAAACATTTATTTCTGAAGAACCAAAAGGTTGACTAGTGACACATATGAACTTTTTGCCAAACTTCAAAGTCATCTCAATTCCTTTGCTCAGAAAAAGCATGGGCACACTGGAAATAATTAGTCACAAAATATTTCAGTTAACTGCTAATGTTTCAGATGATCAGTTCCCAAACTCAGTCACAGTTATTTTGAATTATGGTACAATAATTTTTTTTTTTAAGAACTAAAAATTATTTTCAGGATAGAAAACCAGTGTGTAATATGTGTTTCTAAAACACAACAGCAAAACCAGAGAAAATCTACCGGAACAAAAAAGTTAAAAAACATTTTTCAATTTATGCTGAGAGTAAGGTGGTCATTTTGCTGATATCAAATGATGAGATGATACTGTACACAACTTGTGTAACTTTGGCTATTTGTTTCAGCAACTTAAATAACAGTTACTGAAAGATATAAAAATTGCTTCAGCTAAGATTTGGAAAACATACACTTTTCATAGTATTTGCAAAATATGCATGTAAGTAATTTGAATTATATGAATGATATTAACTTGAACAGTTTTACTTTAGTTAAGTACACTTTAGAAGCTGACTGTACAGTATACTGTTAAAATTTTTGCTAGCTACTATTGATCTGAGCTTTGAACATCATTAACACCCAAAAGTAAACAGGAGAATATTGATTGACAGTATCTTAATGACAATCTGAGTTTCTAATTGTATTCAATCCTTCTCATTTTATGCTTACCTTAATTATCTGAATGTGAAATCATTGTTGACTCACAGATCAGTTTCAAAAATGTAATTCTCTATTATTATGAACGTATTGCCAGGTTCTTCTGATATCATAACAAACATCTGTTCCTTTTATGATCTTTAGCTACCAAAAATAAAGAGGATACCATATGGGCATCTCTTGCATATCTTACTTGCTTTTTACTCCTCAAAAACTTAGCATACCTGCACAACACTTGTGGCCTTGTCTAGGATTCCAGATTGGTGGTGTAGTCTTTTTCTATACAATGATAAATGTAAAACAAGGAGTGAGAAAAGCTTAAGATTGTTCAAAATTGAAAGAATTTAAGGGACAAAACCAGTAAGGTCTTAATTAAATAAATAACTTTTAAAAGTGACAATTTATCTTGAGATACTCTCAAATGCCAGCAGGTGAGCAAAGTATTATGTCTATCCTGCAATATGGCTGGCTGTTATTACTTTTGATAATGGACAAAGCTGTATATGTTCTGATGCAGAGTACATGGCATCAGTGTCTTATGTTATGTTAAACCAATTAACTATGGCAAAAAATGCACATCATTACTTTCTAGAACGTATCCAGTTAGTCGTTATGTGTGCCTAAATTCGTATTTCAACAGACTTGTGTTATGTGAGTATGGTTAGAATCTGAGCTGCAATCCTCCTGGACTGAATTGATTAATGTTTTAGTTTGTTACACTCTACTAATCCTTCTCTGGTAGAGAAGTATATCTATAAAAAAAAAAAGGAATATTTTAGAGAATATACGAAACAGTAATCAGGTTAGTAAATGTTTGTCCGAGAGTGGTGTTTTCAGTGGAATATAGCTGCTAAATAATCTTTGTTCTGATGTTCTTTTCTTTGTTGTTATGTTCCAGCTTACCAGACTTTAAGAGGTGGTATGAGGATTGTTTGAATTAAGTGTGCCAAATATTATCCCCTTTATCCTATTCCATTCTCCTCCAAAGCCTAGTCAACTGAAACTCAAATCTCTTCTGTCACAGAAGAATTGTCATAAGAAATGCAGCTCTGTCTTCCACTCGAACAATTCTCCATTCCTTTTCATTTCCATGCTTCTACAAGAGACCCACAGATACAGTGTTATTAACTGAATGTTGTGGGGTTTTATTTATTTATTATTATCTTGGAATGGCTTTAGCATGATAAACATTTTCTAAAATGCCGATTTTTTTTCTACGCTCTGAATCAGTTCAGAGTCAGGTTATGAAATGCATTGAAAAGAAAGAAAACTCTTTATCTGTGAAAATAATTTTAATATAACAGTTAATCTTACAATCTTATTTTTGAACAGATCTGAAGCTCATTGTGATAAGTGAAGCGTGTGGGTCAAGTATCAGTTTTAGGTAATATCTTTGGTAACAGTGCAATTACCCAGACTTTGAAAGCATACATTAAGAGCAAGATCTATGTTGTACTATATAGCTTTGTGAGAAGGCTTTCTTATTTATTTTAAACAAAGCATTAATTGTTGAAGCTGAATTCCAGTTTTGAGATATATCTGTCAACACAGCACAGTATTTGTACAGTAACCTGGTCAGACTTGCCATGGAGATAAACAGAGTAAACTGCAAGAATATGTTTGACTCATCAGTTGTTTTGAGGTAAATGTTCTTTACGTTAGTCAAGAAAGTAAGTAAAAGTACTCAAGTAATAAGAAGTCAATATAGCATGGTTCAAATATAACAGAATTGCAGCATTTACCATATCTTAAAATACAGACAAACATTCCATACCAGTGAAAAATTGTCTGCAGTTTTAATATGGTGGTGTCAGGGGATGAATAGCATCACATAGAATTTCTTGAGTGTTATGTTACAAATGATGTCCATATTTCAGCGTAGGAGTTATTTCTAACTTGATGTTGGTTGGCTCCAAAGTTTCCAAGTCCACTTTTGCTATGACAAGTATGTATATTGAAAAGATAATAACTAGAAAACAAAAAAGCCAGAATAAGTCTGAAAAGTTTTTGTAAATTACACAAAAATTCACAGCTGTCACTGTATATTCAGAAAATGCATTGGAGTAACAGGATGTGTCTGTAATTTTTCTTAAATGCACATGTTCATTATTTCTGCCACTAATCTAGAACTATGTGAGGGTGTCACACATATCCTGACTACAGAGATACCTACTGATATATATTACATACCTATTATCATATACATATGTATTATATATATAATGATAATGAAGAAAATGTCAAGACAAAAATGTACTCCAACTGTGTTTTATTGCATTCATAATAGAATTAAATTCATACAAGATGTATCTGACTTGTTATCAGCTTTAGGAATTATACATACAAAGAATTTCTTCTTTTCGATTTCTTCATAGCAGAGAAATCAACATTTGACTTCATTTTTCTTCTCACATGTAATATTCATGCCATTCAGAAACTTGGAAGGGAAAAAAATGGCCTTTGTCAAAATTCCAGGCAAGAACTCTTCTTCTGCAAAATGGTATAGCTATACTAACGAGAGATATAATGGCTATTTCTGTATGTGGTGGCATTGTAGAGCTCACACAAGAGATTGATATCTCTATCCATTTTTTTTTTTTAAATTCATCCATGTCCTTCCAAAATTTAGGTTGCATTCTGTTAAATTGTTAAATCTATTTTAAAGTAGACATTTTGAACTTGACTAGAGAGAATATGTTCAGCAGTATTCATGAATTTTCTCTCTGCAGTGCACAAACACTTAATTTGAACAGATAGAGCAGAGAAGAGATTCGACACCAGCGGGGGGGTGGATTCCTGAATACTTACTGGAATACTTATTCTTTCCTGTTAAGACTCTACTAGCTTTAAAGAAGTCACTCAGAGGATGAATGTAGCAATTTTGCTTATCTAAATTTAAATGTATTAGTAGTCTGAATTTTAATGTGTGACCCACAAATGATTTTGAATAGCAGTACAATTTGACTAGCACTTTTTTTTTCATGTAAATTTTGTTTAAAAGCTTCCATGTAAAAGTAGCTACTGTTTAAATTGAACACTCTATTAAAAATGTTTTGGAGAGTTTCTTGTGTTGTTTCTGGTGTAGGCTGGGAAGAGTTAATGAACATGACTTTCTTTAAGTTAGTCTATTCCTTACTATTAATAATATTGAGCTTTGTAAGTTAAAAATTCATGTTAAAAGCTTTGTAATTTTGTATATTAAGATTCTCCTCTGTGCTTAAGACAAGACTGGATTTTGCTTTAAAGAAGAAATATTCTGAAATATGTGTATTTTCAATAATACTAGCTTTGGTTTACTTCTTTCTTTCTTCTTAAAAGAGGTACACAAACCACAGATGGCTTTATGAAGTAATTTGAATTAGCTCTTGAGCACTGAAGACTTGCACTAAATTCATAGAGACAATGCAATGCAATGAGAAAGTATACTTGGATCCTTTAATATACATAATATAAACATTTAGTGCAGTGTCTGTAGGCTGTGTGTGCCATGTTTCTCACATGTAGTGAATATTCATTTGATTATGCTAACAACAGAAATATAAGAATGTAAAATGGGTCATTCCCTGTGAAGCTTAGAGCTCTCATGGCTTTGGTGCATTTAGGTACACTGGTTTAAAATGTTACCCACCTCTTCTGCATACCCTGCTCCTTTGCAGAACCTTACTATTCTCATAATGAGGAGCAAAATATGATTTGTATCGGCACCATAGGTATATTAGTTCAGTTTTGCATGTAATAGTCGGTGGGGGCAGGTTATTTCACAGTGCTTGTGATGTAGAAGGCAATTGTTATGACTAAAAATGATGAAATCAGAATGATAGAAAGAGCAACTTGTGTTTTTTTGTTGCAGACTGTTGAAGCAAGATAATCTTCATATATTAACACTTTGAAGTTTTCCTTTTAGAATAGATTGTCAAAAGAATAGTGTATGTTAGAAACTTATAATGATGTTACACTAGAAACTTACATTTTATTTGTAAATAAATATACAATGTAATAGCTAAAGGTTCAATGTTAGAATTTTGGGGAAAGCAACTTTCATTATTTGTTTTTATTCTTCTATAGCATAATCCTTGCTTTATCAGAAGATCTCAGTATTATCTCAATATAAGCTTATCTAAAATAGTCTGCTGTGATCCCTTGTTAATGAACAAAAAGGAGGCTATGATATCTCTATCACTGAAAAAGATATACACAGAGATCCTTTTAAAAATCCACAGGGATCTTTACAAGCTCTACAAGCATCCTTTTTTAGATATGAACTTAAAAACCAATGTAGACAATAGTTCAATTAGGCTGTTCATAAAGGAGTTTTTAAAGGAGAGGAGAGGTTGTCCTGAAAGAAAAAACGAAGTCCAGGAGGAGTACATAATATTCAGAAGCAACAGGTCACACATACTGGTATTTCAGAAATAAATTCTATTTAACTTACATGGTTTTAAAATAAATACCTGTAAATAGAGGTCTTTTTAATTCAGGTACCGTGCCAGTGTTTTTTATTGTACATTTATTACACTAAAGTTTAATGGCTCACTCATACCATCTGAAACAGAATTACTTTTTGCATTCATTATGACTTCTTTGGAATGCTATTGATTATATATTGGGAACATATTTTCCCATATCAGATATCTCTTGCAAGCAACTTAAAGGACAAACAGAACTTACATAACCTTGAAAGATGAGTCTGGTGAACATGATTTCCACCCCCCACCCTCACTCCCAATTATTGCAGTACTGTATATCACTCAGATGCCAGTTGAAACAGTATTCTTTTTTTTGCCTTATTCTTTGCATAGCAAGCGTTGATCAATTTCATTATCCATTGAGGTCATGTTCTAGTTTACTCCAAGCATGCTCTTTTGCCACTGCTTCAGACACTAGAACACGATTAACAGTGTCAAATCCTGTTAACTTTTACATCACAACTGGAAGCAGATATTAAAGCGAAGTGCGAATTAAAGACTGCTAAAATGCCTGCCACTAACAATTATGGCAGGGCAGTATTAAATTTCTCATTTGTTTCCAAAGGTCAGATTAATAAAGCTGCATGGCACATTATCATAAAGGGTGGACCCAGCTGTCTGTTTTGATTACGCTTAAAAGTCTAGTGTTTCTAAGGAGACTTTGCAAGGAATGAATGCATCCATTTTAACTAGCAGTTTAAATGTGGGTAATTATTAGACCCTTTTCTGAAGAGATCCAAACCAGAGGTTCAAATGCCTTTCTGCTTTTCAATTTACAAATATAAAAAGTAAGTTTCTTTTACAAATTCCTTTCAGTTTCTAATCCTTAAATTACCTTAAATCCTCAGGTACTTCCCAAGTACCTGAAAAGCTAATTCCATAGATGAACCAGCTGTAAATTAAACTGCATCAAATATTATAAATAGACTGATCCATATCTATTCCAACATGACTTAATAAAACTTTGTGATTTGTTTTTTCCCCTATTTTTCTTGATTCAGAAACATTTTCAAGAATCTTATTAAAGGAAATAGTGGTTTTATTCCCAGAAGATGAACAGCAACAGTTTCCTGCTATTTTGTCTACATGACAGAAATGTGAAAAAATATTCTCTCTCATTATTCTTACTGTGAAGAACATAGGGATCTTTAGGAAAAATGTTAATTATACGGGTATCTAGTACAGATATCTATCTATCTGTCTATCTAATACCATAGTAATAATCTAGTACTCTGATATATGAATAAGCAAAATCTCATGGGTGTTACACAAATGAACATAACTTAATATCACAGGTATATTCCCCATTTGGTACTTAAAAAAGCTCTAGTGTTTTCATTTTTTTGCAAAACAAACTCCAGGTTTGTTGCCAGGTAGAGAGCAATTCTTTTTGCCAGAAAATTTACACTGGAACTGATCACCATTTATGCACAACCTCTTCAGAAAATAATTTCAGCACACAGGGACACTAATGGGCTTTAAATGAGGAAAATTTTATCTTCTGAAGGTGTACTTTTTGCACCATATAGATGTTGGCTAGCCATAGATATTCCACAGATTAGAACTACAAGCAGTTTAACTATTTAAATTCAAGATTTTAATTCATTTAAAAGAGTGGATAGATAGTTTACAGCTTAAAATTTAATTCTCTAGAGTCAAATTAAAAACTATGTTTACATTGCAGCTATTCAAGTGATTAGTACAAAAAGATACACTTCTTTGATTATGCAGTTGCATACATCTTTAGTAAATGAATGCAACTTTCTACCCTTTCTTCCTACTAATAAAAATTCTGGGCATTTTTGAAAATAGCTTTTGAAAAGTTTGTTAAAATGTAGAAATGAATTAGATATTGTAAAAAAAAATTTTTTTTTTCTTTAAATCCACATAAATTAACAAAAAACACAGCATCCTGTGAAGAAAGGAAACTACTGATTTGGCAAGAAGTTGCCAGTAGCGTTACTAAGATAAAGATCTGCGTATGTTGCTGAAGGAATTGAATGATTTTTCAATATTGAAAATGAGATTAAATATGGTGGTACAAATTTCAAGTAATCAAAATAATCTTTTTGCTACAATCAAGGTTATAATTTTGAAACAACAAAGGAAAAAAAGCAAAAAAAAAAAAAGTTAATCAACTGTATGATGACTTGAGTAACTAACATGTCACAAAGAAACAGGTGTGTTCATAACATATCAAGGAAGGTTTTCCCGAGTCGAGCTAGAAAAACAATAAAAAAATATTATATATGACATTACTTAAACCTCATCTGACATAATGTATCTATGTCTGAATGTTCATGTTTCAGATTGAATTGAATTTAATCTTGAACAGGTACAGAGAAGGGCTACTGCAGTGATCAGACACTATTTTATAAGTGAAAGCTCAAGAACTCAGCTTATTTTGCCTAGCACAATGGAAGACTTGAAAGTGTTTTGGTAAAAATACTTGAAAAGAGTATGGAAATCCTGAAGTAAAAAGTTAGCTAGATTATCATTATTTTAAACAAGAAGCAGTTGTCCTTGCATGCAGCAAGACATTTCTCTATGTGCAGATTGTTCCTTTTTGCATGAATTAATATGATTGCACCAGATTTAAAAATACCATGTGTGATTGCGTGCAAATGATAAAGTAAAAATGGAATGAAACCTGTTTCAGGAGGAATTTCCCTGGTTCTGTGGAACTAAGGAGGAGATTTGGTGCTTTGCCAGTAGCCAAATTTGTTTGAGTTCATGCAAAGTAATACATTAATGAAAAAAAAAAAAAGTCAGGAAATTGCCTGAAGGAGATGGTGGAAGGACCTGCATCCTCTACATTAAATTGAAGCAAGACTTCCCTTGTCTGGAAGACTAATCTAAGGTAATCTGTTTGCAGGGCAAGGTAATATGCTTCATTTGGGATATGATAAAACCTCTGTTTTGTTGCCTTCTCTTTCTTGTGTAAAGATAACTATTTGTGTAGCCATGGCCTGGGTAATTTTTTCTAAAGCCTTCTTTTTCAGTGTTATTTCCCACCTGTGCCCCATTTTGTGTAAGCTAAATCTCCATTTTTCATACCAACCGTTCATATCTTTGATGATTTGACAAGGCAGAAAGTAAGCTGTGTCTTCAGGAGAGAACATGTGTAAGGCTTTAGAATGCAACCTTCCTTGAATATCCAAGGGTAGGATACGCCTTTGAACTTCCAAAGCTTTTTAGAGATCAAGTATTTGTCACTTCTAACTTTTTTCATAGTCATGGGACACATAGCTTTCAGTTTCAGAGTCCAAAGAGGAGTGGACTTTATGGGATAGTCTGAGAGAAAACAGTTCAGGTGAACACTCAGTTTGGATCATGTCTTTACCTGCATATTTTTTGTCATTTGACCTATGCTTCCATCACCTTGGAGGGCCTGATGAATCTGCAAGAAATAATTGTATTTTATTAATTAACATTCATTCAAATATTTTCTAGTCTTTAAGATGTTATCTGAAATCCTAATAAGATAAATTTCTACTGATTCTTAAAGATTTTCTGATATATATGATGTATGGATAATTGTCAGAAAAATTTTGTCTTACAGAATTGTAATAGTTGACAATAAGGTTTGCCAGATTTTGTTTTGCTCAGATACTGAAAGGATAGCCATACGGTATCATGGCAGTGGTAGTAACAAACTGTCATTCTGTGTGGCCCTGCATAACTACAAGTGGAGGCATTTGGCTGTTTAGGCAACAGTTGTTGATCAAAAACCTTTTTATCAATGTTTCCAGCCTGGGAAAGAAATACAATAGGGCAGATTTTTGTCCATACATCTATCAGAATTTTCTTGCACAGGGATTGGTTAAAATGTAAATCCATGGTTGATAAAGTCCTGGCTGATTGTTGGTTAAATAATCTAAGACATTTGACACAAATGATTACACATCTAAATACCATTCTATAAGCAAGTGTCTTTGTATCCAAAAGCAAAGTGATATAGTAGGATGCTTTCTCCTCTTCATGTTTGCTGGCCTTTGTAGCATGTAGAATCTATTCCCACATACGGTGCACTGGCTATGAATTTTTGTTTTGCTAGCATTTGGCTTCCTGTCTAGACTTAGTCTAAGCATAGGCTTAGATCGCCATGCTGGCAGGGTCTCAATACAAAAATTTTCAATAATAAGGTTCAAATTACTCTCTATTTAAATTATGCACAAAGAACACAGATACAATTGTGAATGCTGGCCCGCTAACAATAATCAGTCAAATCTTGATGTTTTTATTCTCTTAAAACACCATAAAAATCAATGATGGCATTGCTTGAATAGAAATTTAAGAAAAAGTTTTATTATGATTCAAAAATAAATAAATCTGAGAATATTAAAGCAAGCATTTTTCTTAGCTTTGTTACTTCCTGCATAGAGCTGATTAAATGAAGGCTCTCAGGAGGAAGGGAAGAATAAAGAATTTTTAGCAAATAGAAAGGCATACAAAAATCCCATTTGTATTGTAAGTGCCACCAAGGTTCTAATTAGCACACATTGATTCTTCCTCATAAAATGTAAAAGCTGTGATTTTGTAGCTTTAGGGATAATTGCCCACTAAAAATGCTCTACAAATGGGGGAAAAAACCCCAATAAAATAATATTCTGGTATCATAATTTCTATGCTTAAAGGATCATTTATCTAGCTTGCACTCTGGTCTAATTAGCAGTAATCTGACCTTCTTTCCCCAGAAACACTGAAAAATCTTGTTACGCTTTATAATTGCCATTGACATTTCAAAAGCAGTATATAGAGTTACGAGTATGATTAATGAAATACAATTGGCAGAAGTTGTACAGCATCATAAAATCTAAAGAGAATGTATTTATATCACTTAAACAGAGTCTTTCTAGGGTGGTTCAACATGCTCCTATGTGAATAAACTTATAGAAATACATTGTATATGTTCACAGACATACACACACATAAAATGTCAGGACAGCCATAAATAGATGGGGGGTTAGTTTTGCTGTGTTTTTGCAAATTTAGCAGGGAATTAGTTGTGTGAAGAGTGAATCTAGGCTCCCGCTTGTTCACAGAGTGGCACAGTTACTAAGATCTTTAATATTTCAGTCAAAATGCAGATTAGCTTTAAACTGTTTTTTATTATTTTTACAATAGTATATATTGACACTAATTGACCAATTTAGATTTTTTTTGCTCTTGTACATCATTGAAACATTTGTTATCTTTACATCTGGAGATAACAAAACCTGTAAAACTCTCCTGGTTTCAGCTGAGCTGATTTTCATCCTAATAGCTAGTATAGTGCTGTATTTTGGATTTAGCGTGAAAATAATGTGATAGCACACTGATGTTTTAGTTGTTGCTAAGCAGCGTTTAAAATAAATCAAGGACTTTTCAGCTTCCCATACTCTGCCAGTGAGGAGGTGCACAAGAAGCTGGGAGGGGGCACAGCCAGGACAGCTGACCCAAACTGGCCAAAGGGATATTCCATACCATATGAAGTCATTCTCAGTATATAAGCTGGGGGGAGTTGGCTGGGGGGCAGTGATCGCTGCTTGGGGACTGACTGGGCATTTTTTAGCGGGTGGTGAGTGGTTGCATCACTTGTTTTTCCTGGGTTTTGTTCATATCTCGCTGTTGTTTTCCTTTTCATTTCCTTTTCATTACAATTGTTCCTTCTTCTTCCTCTTCTTCTTATTATTATTCTTATTCTATTTTATTCCAATTATTAAACTGTTCTTATCTCAACCCACAAGTTTTCTTACTTTTCCTCTTCTGATTCTCTCCCCCATCCCACCTGAGAGGGGGGGAGGGTGAGCGAACGGCTGTGTGGTGCTTGGTTGCTGACTGGGGTTAAACGACGACTAAAACAAGGGGGGATTTCACATGATTTCACGTGATCTACATTTCTTTACATGTTTATCTAATGAAACTATAACCCTTGTGCAGGTACTTGCTGTTTTCCACTCAAGTTTAAAAATGTAGTTTCAGTGTAGGAAAAAAATAAATAAATCAGAAGCTTAAGTTAGATACTTAAGACAGTCAGTACAAGTATTCTCTGTACCTTACATTAGTATAAGGGCAGACAGAAAACATGCTGAAACAAGTATGAAACTTTTTTTCCATAGAAAGCTTGATAATGATGCTGAATGCAGAAATTTGTCTATGTGGTAAAGATTGCTTTAAATTATATATTGGGATGAATGCTGGTAATAATATAGATAATTTTGCACATGGCTGGTCATTATTTAGACTGTTCATAAATTTGAAATAGACCCTGCTGGATAAAGCTCTGATCAGCCTGGTCTGACCTCATACCTGACCCTGCATTGAGCAGCAGCATGGACTAGAGACCTCACAAAGTCCCTTTTAACCTGAATTACATATTACTCTGGATTCTTTGTTCTGTGCATTTCTAACTTTCCTTAAAAACATGATTAGCTTGACAGAGACCACTCTGAACATTAATGAGGCAAAGAAAAATCTTACAAAGTTACTGTCCTGGTTTCAGCAGGGATGGAGTTAATTTCTTTCCTAGTAGCTGGTACAGTGCTGTGTTTTGGATTTAGGATGAGAACAAAGTTGATAACGCACCGATGTTTTAGTTGTTGCTAGGTAATGCTTACACTAGCCA
>NW_008824002.1:930882-931104 GCF_000699105.1 Pygoscelis adeliae
TGCTGACTGAGGTTAAACCACGACAGTCCTTTTTGGCACCCAACATGGGGCACGAAGGGTTTGAGATAATAACAGATTAAACGGAGTGTATTAAGGATCTTATATCTGTTAACAGTTGTGGGTCACAATGTTGGTTTCTCTGTTCTCGATATTGATTTGTATAATCTGCATCATGCTCTTTTTTTTGCTGTACATGTTAAAGATTGGTGTTGGTTTTTGCAG
>NW_008824002.1:936253-963314 GCF_000699105.1 Pygoscelis adeliae
ATATTGTCCTGGTTTTGGCTGGGATAGAGTTAATTTCTTTCCTAGTAGCTGGTACAGTGCTGTGTTTTGGATTTAGGATGAGAACAAAGTTGATAACACACCGATGTTTTAGTTGTTGCTAGGTAATGCTTACACTAGCCAAGGACTTTTAGTTTTCCATGCTCTACAGACTGAGAAGGCTGGGGGTGCACAAGAAGCTGGGAGGAGGCACAGCCAAACTGGCCCAAGGGACATTCCATGCCATGTGACGTCATGCTCAGTACATAAACTGGGGAAAGCTGGCGGGGGGGGCCGCTGCTCGGGGCCTGGCTGGGCATCGGTCAGCGGGTGGTGAGCGATTGCACTGTGCACCACTTGCTTTGTATATTCTTCTTATTATTATTATTATTATTATTATATTATTATCATTTTATTTCAATTATTAGACTGTTTTTATCTCAACCCACAAGTTTTTCTCACTTGTGCTCTTCCAATTCTCTCCCCCTTCCCACTGGGGAGAGGGGGAGTGAGCGAGCAGCTGCGTGGTGCTTAGCTGCCGACCGAGGTTAAACCACGACAGTTACTCAATAATAAATTGTTTTCACAGGCTCATAAGTTTTGCTGGTTGGAAAAATGTATCAACCGTTTTTAAGTGAACAGCAAATGTGTTTGACTGTACCAAGTGTAATTTTTAAAACGTGACTGTTATCACATGTTGAATGGTTGTATTATTAGAACCCATTTCAGATCTCTGCAATAGAAGTTTAAATATTTGCTTTTAAAAATAATTCAGTGTAAAAGAAAAACTATTGTTGAAACGTGGCATTTCATTCTATTGAGGGAAGTGGTCAGGTTGCCTTTGTGTAACAGTAAAAGCAATGTCATGACATGTAACAAAGATGAGCTCTATCAGCTAACAGGCTTTTTAGGTTTTATGTGACATCTTTAACACAAGCCCTGAGTACGGGCTTATTTCTGCTCCAGAAGACCAGGAATTAGTTTGTTTCCCTTATTTTCTGATCCTTCTTTGCTTTGCCTTTATATGAAGGTAATGTTAAATAAATAAAAAAACCCAAACAAATGAGAAAAAAAACCATCATAATCTCTATTTCTGATGCAAATGATTTTCCTTTGATGTGGCTGCATAAAAGCATTGTTGGGTAAAATAGGTACGTTAGTGGAAGATGGAGTTAAGGATTTGCCATCAGACCCATACAGTAACTTAGAGTAGACAGGAGTAAACTTTTCCAGAGGCACAGCAGTGGAACCATTTGTTTCTCAAAGGCTTCACTCACAGATATTTCAACAGTGTAGGGTTTGTTGTTTGTTTAAAATATATTTCTGTCTGTGTTTTCTCCTTACTATTGAAGTAAAATAATGTGGCATACTCCAAAATGTATAAAGAATCAATAGTGAGGACTCGAACAGTAAGATGTTTTTTGGTGCAAATTGCATCACACGAATTTCAAACTTCTGATGGCAGATGTTGTTGCTGTGATGGATTAAAAAAGATGTGCTAGTCTTTGATTAAAAAAAAAGTTATTTGGAAAAAGTTTCAAACTGTTACTTCAAGTTTGTCTTGTAGCATCTCTTTATTTCCTGCTTGTGGTGAGTAAAAAATGTGCAGAAAGGGAGTATCTACCCGGAACAGAAATGAGAACCTAGGAAAAAGCATTTCTTGTGAACCTTTAATAGGCTTTAAACACGTTTTAAACACCCATTTGAAGGTATCATGTCATCTACTGCAAGTGTAATAAAAATAGCAGGAAATCCTGAGCTTTTTCCCATCTATTTCTTTATTTCCACTCCAATTTGAAGTGTTGGATTAGGCAATATTTGGAATGTAGTTCCATAAGAATGTATTCCATACATAAGAATGCATTCCAGCTACATTGGAATATTTGGTAATGTAGTTCAAGATCAAAACATATCATCTGAAGTATCCAGTTGTATAGATGTTTCTCAGCTTAAGTTTGGTTTTTGGGGCAGTTTTGGGAGGTTTTTTTGGTAAAGCGTGTCACCAAAACATGCCTATCTGCATGACTGTATACATACGGTCTGGATCAATGCTCTTTAAAACATTAACATTTTTCATATGTCTATATTCTAACATACTTGCTGGGCATACTGATTGCTGAACGTGCAGGTGTGTGACCTGTTATGATCCTCTCTCCTTGCTTATTAAGAAAAAAAGAGTCTTTTTATGTGCCCACTTATAAGTGGTCAATTGCAAATGACATTTCTTCCTTTATTTGCCTCTCCAGAGAGATATTATGAGACATGAAGCTTGTTTACTTTCTTTCAAGCTTTTCTGTACTGACTGAGACTGCCCTTTTCCACACGTCTACTTTATTCTTCCAATTGTGGCAAATGCTTAGAGGTTAGGGGAATCATAAATGCAAGCAAGCTGCATGCTAGCCATACAGAGCACGAAGGTCAGTACTGTTGCCCACACTGGGATTACGGTGTCCCATCAGACACCTCAGCAATCTGATCTAATTGCTATCAGAAAAGTCAATATTTGCATTTTGTTGAATATGCATACCCAACAGTGTTTGGAAAAAGGGTTATTTGGTATCTGTGCTTGTCTGATTATCTTGTTTGCATTCACACGATACTATCTGCAAATCCTCTAATGATTCAAAGACAACGCCGTATGCAGTTATTTCATTATTAGTATTAATTCTTTGCTATTCTAAATTAAACAGGCTTAGAATTTGATATTCTTTAATTTCAGCTAGGGCACTGGAAGGACAACTTGAATAAAAATATCAAAAAATGCTTTCATTCATAGAATGTTAAGTGTACACAGAGCAACTATTTTAGTTCATGGTATGTTTGTGTATTACTTTTTTAAGAACACTTGAATCACACTGGTTACTGAGAAACATTACCTGCGAACAGTAATGCAAAATAGATTACTGATTTTTAAATGGTCTAAAAATTATCTAATCAATGGAATTTTAATGAAAACTAATTTGAATATGAGGATTTTTTAACTGGTGTGCAATCATGTTTTGCAGGCCGTAGAGTCAAAAGGTGTTCTGTATGGGCAGAATCTTCTGTACATATATTGAGCCTATTTGACTTCAGTGGGATTCTGCAGGTGTGCCTGATTTTGACTGCAGACAGAGACTTAAATCGGAGCACATCATTCTGAAAGCTTTTATAATATATAAGAGCTTTTGTAAGAAAAAAAGTCCTTTTCAAAGATCCACGAAAGTATCTTAGCAATACATTTACAAAAATGATCCTTTTCCTTTGGAAAATATTGGCTAGAGATCAGTAATTTGAAAATTTGTAGCTCTTTTCAGGTTGATTCAATTCATGAAAATGCTCTTGCTTTCCAAATACCAATGATACAGACTATCATAAGACATTATGAAGTCACTTGACAATAGTGTAACTTTGCATAGAAAAGTTCTACATTCATTGATTAAGTTGAGGTAGAAAAGGTGGGCTGTGATTAGCACAAAAATAGGGGCCAACAAAATCCTGCCATCTTCCACCAACGGATGGAAACAATGCATTTTAAAGTTTTCTTTTGAAATGAATACCTGTCTGTTAAACACAATTTTGACCAGCCAATTTAATCATGCCTCTTGTCATCTGAGATGGCATCTGTAGAAGATGGAGCTGGATGTCAGAGCAACCAGGGAAGTGTTTTAAGATACTAAGAGGGAGACCTGGGCACTTCTTCCAGTACCATTCTCAAAATAAGAGAGAAAATCTGCACACCAGTGAACCAATTTAGTTATTTCTGCCTTAATTTTTCCTTGGTGTTTGACTCGGGACTTGTGAGCTCTAGTAAGCTTTACATTGACTGTGTGAATCGCGTCATGCATACAAAGAAAGCTAACAGACTCATAACTTTTTACTCTGTCCTGAATGATTTGTGACTTGCAATGGTGACACTACTTTGAGAAATATTAGAAGATTTTCCGCTAAACAAGTAGACAGAGGGGAAAGCTTTTCTAGAAGTCAGTGAACAGGAGATCCTAGGGGCTAAATATGTTATTTTCTAAATAAAAAATAAAGAGTAGCTGTTTATCAGCCACAAAATACAACAGCAGAAGCTGCAAGGATAACATTAAATTAAAAACCGTCTATAGGATGTACGTCCTCTAATTTGAAGGAGTGCTCGTCGTGTTAATATCTAGCTTTGTCAAAGTTATGGAGCATATATGTAATCCAGCCAGCTACTGAAAATGACCTTTATTTGCAGTATCTGTATGCCCTCAGTTATTAGTGGTTCTTGTTTTCCCCAAGAGCTCTGTGAGACTGGGTAGGCCTTTCGGAAGTGGATACTGAAATCCCTATTACATCATGGGAATTTATTAGAGCCACGCAAAGCCTGCGGTGAAATGACTGAGAGGCAGACCCCTGCCTACTGAGTCTGTGAGTCTGCCCCGTCCTTCCACACAGATACATGATCAAGAGCTTGAAATATACATTGTATTAATTTAAATGCCAATGCTTATGTATGGATTTCTGAAACTTGGTCATGTCATGTGTAAAATAGAAACTGAAAACCAGTTTCAGAATGGAAAAATCAAAAACATTTTAGATGTGTAGAATTCTTCCACTCAGCTTTTAAAGGCACATAGAAATGCCTTACTTTTGGTATATTCCCTTCATTATTATTTTCTCACTACTAAATATTCCATAGTTTCATCTTTTTTGTTTCTGTGTGGGTTTTTGTTTGGGTGGTTTGGTTTTGTTTTCCTGAGAGAAGGAGAACATGGTATGTCTTGCTCCTTTTTTGGTCACCTTTTATATTTTGATATGTTTTTCTGGAGCTAAAAAGAATGTCATCTTGAAGAATATCAAACTGACTTTTTGGCTGTTGGGCTGAAATATTTGGCTCGCCCTATACTAAATAAATAAGCAGCAAATGATAAATAATGGAGTAGTCATTTTATTCTACTAAATAATGAAATTCATATAATGAAAAAATAAACCGTTCCATTTTATGTTATCTGAAAAATTGATAACTAGTTTGTGGTTTTTACATTATTCAGATAACAGAAAATGTGCAATACCTTTGGATTTGATCTGCTTCTTCCCTTCAGCGATACAACTACGAGGCTTAGCAGAATACGTATTACCTACTCATTTCTAAAACCAGAAATTTTTATGTTACAAAATACATATTTGAAAAATCAACGTATATTTTTTTTGTCCCTCAATAGAGTAACGGTCTTTGATTATATTCTAAATGATTGTCTGAATAGTAACTGGGATATCGTCAGATATGAATGTATTAGCTAATTGCTTAGTACTAAAACTATATTTGCTGTTCATATTTTAATAAGAGAGCTGCAGTTAATAGGTGGTATAACATTGCCTATTATTTTAGTAATAAATAATGTCTACAAAATTAGTGTTATCTTGATTCCAGTTCGCACATATCACCAACAGAGAGCCATGTGCTTGACATGCAAATCTACACAGAAATGTCTTAAGGGGATGTCAAATGCTAGACTTTCTCTTTTATAATAATGGTGTTTAAGATAATGTGCTTGCTGCATGTGCTTTAGTTGCGAATCTCAAGATATGCTGGAATTTTGACTGAACTTTTGTAGTGTGTTATCATACTGAGCAGATTTTGTATAAAACATATAGTGCAGCAAAGATGTATCATGTACTTCTGTTGTTCACATTTCTTTTTTTTTTTTTTAGAACCTCAGAAGTAAGTTTATTGCCAAAATGGTTTAAAGCTTAATCCAAATGACACAAAAAAATTCTGGATGTACCTATGAGCTAAGAACTGTAACCCTTCTATCTTTTTGACAGATTTGTATTTTTTTTCCTATGAAAAGTAATAATTTTACTAAACTAAAATACAAGGAAAAATGAACATATAAGAAAATTGGTCTATTGCAGTGAAGATCTTGTACTATAAGAAATGCAAAACCTCATGGTTATATGCCAGGCGAGCAAACCTTATTTTCCTTTCCTTTTCTTAGTTTCTCTTTCCTTTAATATCTTAAAGTTTTGAGCAGTGCTGTGAAAATTCTGTTAAAAATACTTGATTGAAATCCAGTAAATCCAAGGAACCATTTGTTTTTGAATGCCATAAAACAAAGCTAGAAAACTTTTTTCTCTTTTTTGTTTTTTTAAGTTTAAAAAAGAGTTGACTAACAATATAAATGTTTGAAAGATGTTGAAGTTAAGGAAGTAATGCATTGGAATTTCTTTTAATTAGTCATGTGTTTTTCCAAGCTTATTTTTTTGACAGATAAATTCTATATTATAGAATCATAGAATAGTTTGGGTTGGAAGGGACCTCTAAAGGTCATCTAGTCCAATCCCCCTGCTGTGAGCAGGGACATCTTCAACTAGATCAGGTTGCTCAGAGCCCCGTCCAACCTGACCTGGAATGTTTCCAGGGATGGGGCATCCACCACCTCTCCGGGCAACCTGTTCCAGTGTTTCACCACCCTCAGCGTAAAAAATTTCTTCCTTATATCTAGTCTAAATCTCCCCCCCTTTAGTTTAAATTGCATATAATCACTTCATTTCACCATTAAGGGAGTGGAAAATTTTGCAGAGAAATTAGAATATATGAGTTACTTTTGGTATGCTAAACAACTGATGAACTTACACCCCTATTGAGGTTGTTGAAAGAACAGTTGTATACTGTCTAATGCTTTTAATACACTACTACAAATCAAAAAGCTACTATGACATGGAAATACTTTTTTTCACTCCAGACAATAATACGGTTTTTAATAGAGGAGGCCAAGGTTACAGGATTGCATTCCTTAGAGGACTTACGCAAAAGGCATGCAGCCTGTAAATGTGAAATGAGTTAGTGGGAGATATAATTTAGATTCCTATGCAAGCTTTCTGAGTAAAATTTCAGTGCATACAGGTTTTCAGGCATCTACATAAGGGTATTTTTTTTAGGTTGCACTTTCAAACGTGATGTTTATGTTCTTTGTGTGTAGACCCTGTGCAGAATAGGAAAGTATCTTCCTATGCTGCAACACTTCAAAAGCAAAATTGACTATCTAAATAGAGAAAAAAAAATTACATTAGCGATACTTCCATATATATGTCACTGTTTTAATGCCATATATATGTATATTTGATTAAATATAATTCCAAAATTATTTTCCACAGATAACTTCAAAGAAAAGTTTGAATTTTCCTGGAAAAAAACCTAAATTTATCAGTGGGGCCCAATGAAATTTTTATCTGTAATATTAAATTTTTATAATCTTGTCTATTACAGCACTCAGGAAATAATTTGGTTTAGATATATTTTGCTGCCTTGTGTAACATAACTTTTCAATGGCTTCCAGGAAAACTCTAAGATCTCAAAAACTATATAGTCCATGAGCTGAGAATCTGTGAGTGTGTATACAAATTATGGTACATAATAGTAGCAGAGTATAATATGCACTATAGATTTATTTGTATTTTTCTTAAAATAAAACTTAATTCATCAATTACTGAAAATTACAATAGGAGGGCAAGTAGTCTTTACAATTATTTTTGGGTATCTGGAAAAATATTTTTCTTTTTTCACTACAACAGGTGTTTGAATGTAAATCTTTTGGGGCAGGATGAACTTGAAATATTAACATATCTTTGACTTATCATGTCAACATACAGCAGTCAGTTTAGGAACAGCGGTGAGAGAGCCAAGACATCTGATAGGATAAAACATCAGTGAGATAGAAGAAAGCCTGTGAGAATTGTAAGCCATCCACAGATAAGTAAAATCTAAATTTGAGTGTGTATCAAAGATAAAACTTGTTGGTAAAAGTTGATTTTATGGTTATAATTAAAACTTAGATAAAGATATGTTTATAGTGATCTGGTTATATAGTCTGGCAAGAAACATAAACTAGAGCCTATGCATATTATCTGTTGACAGCTTTCAGAAAGATGGCAGCTCTAACCTTAATGCAAAACCAGTCCAACCAGTGTTATAAAACATACTTTTTTTTATGTGTGAAATTAGTTTGTTACCTAGTCTTGTGTTGATTAACGGAGCTTCTGCCAGCAGAGAATCTAGAAGAGGAAATTAATTGAATAAGAAGCTGCTTCAAGTCTGTAAGCACAGCATGCAGCTGCCGCAGTTGAAGGGAAGATTCAGGAAACACGTATGAACCCTTAATGTTGGGTTCTGAGTAGCTTACTCAGAATGACTTGCCATCCTTGTCACTTAATTTTCCTTTTTCCCCTCTAAACAGTGGGCAGGAGTCACTTTCTAAAATGCAGATTATGCTCCCATTTTGCCATGTAAAGGTTAATATGCTCTTCTAGGATGTGAAAGATCTGAATTTGAGTCAGGTCCTCCTGACTTTGCTGTTGAAATTAGACCATAATACAGCTCAGAAAGGTGGGCAAGACTGAAGTGAGGGAGAATTTGACCTTATAGTTTAGCAGATATTTTGTTTGTTTTAATTCAATCTTAGGTGACTACTATTTGTCAACAACAGTTTGATCAGAAGTTATTCTAAAGATTACGGTGTTGAGTTCATGAAGCAGCTGCAGATATTCTGTGTTTTAGTGGCTGTCATCCTGTAATCTTACAAAAATTCCATGAAAGAGCATAGAAATGTTTTTAGGTAGCAGAACAACCACTGTTTCTGACTATCCTGAGCTTCCTTCCTACATATGAACTATTGTAATTCATGTAATTCCTCTATTCCAATATGCTCTTGAATGCTCCTCTAACTGATGTAGGTGCTATCTGTGGCTATAGGATTCCACATACAACTGTGTTGAAGATTCCTGCATGCATGGGTTGTCTAACCATAGATATTAGAGCCCAGTAGTCTAAAATGCAGAAATTAGTGTTAGTCCACACAATACTCTTGTGTAGCTAGTTCATACTCCAAGAGTTCTACTACACTTACAGACTTTCTGTGTCTTTATTTTTGGCACTAAATGACAGTACATATTGTGTAGTGCATCAACCCTGGTCAGATTTTCACGGAGAAATCATAGATCTCTGGAAAAATAATACACCTGCGCAAACCTTGCTTGTCCTTCTTTAATGTCCTCAAGAGTTTTAATCTGAGAGTTCCTTTTGTACTTCTTCTAGTACTGACTACCAGCTTTTCTCATGGTACCTCCTTACCCTAGAATACACAAAAACACCCTCCTGACTTTTAAACACTAGGTGGACCACAACTCGTATTCTTCTGTGCCCAACAGATACTTTGCTGATTTGGTAGCAGAATTTTGAACTGCAGAGCTAGCCCCGGTATGAGATTATGTCTGTAATCCTTGCTTGCATTAAAGGAATCCAGAATTTTGTCTCAGACAAAACCATTAAAATATTTGCAAACCACTAATCTGTTCAGGGATTTTCTGTTGTTTATCTAGGGCAAGTCTACTGGCTAGTGATTCTCTTTAATATTTCCTTATTTGGAGGAAACACTGTTAAGATAAGCAGGACAAAAATAGTATACAAGATAGAAATTAATCATAAAAAAATCAAAATATAATGAATGAACCCACATAGAGTCTAAAGTTGGTGTGGTCACATATTTATCATTCAAAAGTAAAACAAATACCGAAAAGCAATTAAACAAAAAATCTAACTTTGATCTTGGAGAAGACATCTCTAGTTTCTTAAATTGTCTTACTTGACACAGCTGGACATGGTTGAAATGTCTAATTACAATAGAAAATGGCTGTGCTATTGTTAAATGTTCATATTACAGTGTAAGATGCCTGTGAATGGAAAAATGTTATATTATTTTGTGACATTATTTGTAAGTTTGCTTGGGAATCACTAATTTTCACTTGAGACAATTGCTGTAAATTTAGGAGGATGGACAACAGACATTAAAAAACTTAGGTAATCAAGACTACATGCTGAAGGTAATATGTTTTCACTGAATCAGGTGTGTAATCTACAGGAGAATTTGCAAAAGAAAAACAAGATTTATGTCAATATGCAGGAAGATGATTGAATTCATATTGAAGTTGCCTAGCATGACAAACAACCTTCAACTTGAATTGAAGAAATGAATCGCATATTTGTTTATTTTTCATTTCAGTAGCAGGAACCGACTTCAATATTTCTATTGTTCTGGGATGTGGCATTCTATCATAGAGAAGAGAGGCAATTTTTATGTCTCCACAAACCATCTAAGGTTAAAATTGGAATTCTACCTGGAAGTTAATGGAAATCATGCAGATCGCAGTTCGGTTTCTGATGTGAATTTCTCTATTAAGACTAGGGCAACAACAGTGTGTATCAGCCTCTCTTTCAGAGTTTAGTTCTGTGCATTTATCTACCAAAACCAACAAAAAGACACAACTGGCAATTGCAACACAGAACACACATAGGGGAGGAAAGACTGAGAAGATGAAAAGAATGCTCCTAGCAACATTCATGAGATAGACACAAAGCAGTGCCAAGAACCTAATAATAAGGCACTTATATTTTGAATGTATGTTTGCTTTCTCAGGGGCTGTAGAATGTTACTGCATTCCTAAAATTTATCATTATGTTCTTGGCTTTAGGGAGACAGCTATAAGAATTCAAAAACAATTATTTTCAGAAGATGTTTGTAGCATATGTTGGATTAGTGAATACGGAGCATATTAGTACAAAGGAGCGTATGCTCCCATTGACTTAATTCTGGTCAACATTATCTGTACTCCTCGAGTGTATTTCTACACAGTTTTAAAAAAAATTGCAAGCAAAACCAGAACACGACAGTTGGAATTAACTATGTCTCCAAGGTTTAGAGACAGTGGTAGAAATGCAACAAAAGTCACCAGACCTCAAACCCAGTGTACCATACCTTAGACAACATGGTTTCTGAAACATAGTTACACCTATAGGTATCAGAATTTTTAGTAGTATGAAAAACAGTGGGAAAAGTTGAAGATCTGAAAACAATGCTTCCCTTTTCTTTCCAAATCTCATTTTATATTATTTCTTGAAGCTAAAATTGGATTGGATATTATGCAAATAAGAACAGCTTTAATTTCACTAGTTAATGTGTGGTTTTATGGTACTAATTCCTTTTTTTCTGGGAGCTGGTCACATTACGCACCACAATAGGAAATAAATTTTCTGTGCCACATTTTGTAGTTAATAGGAATTTTATGCTATATCTGCTATGCTAGCAGTCACTTTCCTTCCATCCCCCATCTATCTGTACTGTCCATAGAAAAAATTCTTTGATAGGTATATTCTTTGAGTACTGATGCTGGTTTTTTATAAAAGGTTTCTCTTTGGATTATTTTTTTTTTCTGAGTGAAACATGGTGAAAATGCAAGTAAACTGTATCATGAAATGTATGTATGTTTAAAACTAAATGAGATAAAGCCACAGAAACAGACAAATTATATTTTCACATTATCTCCTTACTGCAGAAAAATTTTTAGGCTCATGTAAAAGTCGCTGAAGCTTGAGGACTGGAGCTTGCCTAATACATACTGAGATTTTTTTAGGTGAGTCTTCAACATACAGCATGAGTTCAGTATTCCTAGTTAAGGCATTTTTAATCAGACAGTGTGACCTAATACAGGAAGTGTTCTAATTTCTGAAATCCACTGAGCCTTTGTAGTAGTAGTTCCAAGGTACCATGGAGCAAGAATGTATGATTATTAGGAACAAAAAGAGGTAATAGGTAATATTCCTCAGTAACAGCACTGTTGTAGTGTTGATGATGACGTACTCAAAGTATACAATGCACTCTTATGCATCCCACAACTGTAGGCAGCAGTCTGAAAAGCCTGTCTGCTACCAAATTTTCTACGCTCTACAACAAAGAAAATTAGAAAAGATAAATGATGAAACACAGAGGAACTTGTGTTCTTTCACCTCTCTGAAACAATATTTTACCTGTAACCTTCCTGTGTTCTGTCATTTACCCTGATAACTCTGGATTTACTTCTGTGGTCTGTAAGTAGGGTGTCAATTCCACTGTGATTAGAGAGCAGATACACCCATAAGCCTGGTTATGATATGATCACAGAGAAAAAAGAAAGCTTCTAACCCTGAGGAGAAACTACAAAGATTGGGAGGGTTTTATGTTGGTGTACTGAGAAAACTGAAGATCAGATTGAGGAGATTTCAGGCTGACGCATAACTTTAGTACAACTTTCAGCAATAATCAGTTTTTCAAAGGCTGATTACACAACTGATACTTTGAAAAAATATAATCTACCTTAAATACTGAAGGACAAATTTAGCCTATCTGCAATTTCAGGCTTCAAAAGTTTGATGTCAGATGTCAGTGTTTAGAACATGAACTGTTCATGTTCTACTGCATTGTCCACAGATTACTCCAAAGCACTTGGGTCCCTTCCCACCATCCCCTTCGAAAGAATAAGATGTATTTTGTATATTTTAAAGTGGTCAGAAATCATACTTAAAATGCATTGATTTTAAATAGCAGCAGTTTATTTCTATTGCAGATAAGATTTGTTTTACATCATGTCTACTGAAAAAAAAATAGTGGAAAAGTGCTACATATTTCTCCATATTAACACATATGACATGGACGTTGCCACAGAAGCCATCTATGATTCAAGTGCAAGTTACAGAGAGAAATGAATTTTAAGAGGATTCCATATGATTGTGGCTCTGACCTTCCCACAGTTTCAGTGAGCCACAGATAAAAGGCCTGTACAAATTTTTAGAAAATTTAAGAGTTTGTTTTTAATATGGAATGTAGGGCTATTTAAAATATGCTGCAGGTGACAATGGGCAATGACAAGCAAAATTATGCACTAATGAATATAGCTAGCAGTGAAATAGACAAACAAATCCAGTGACAATGCTAAAGTGAACTCATCTTGTATTCATAAGATGATGACTGCCCTTGATGAGTATAGGGAAACTATTTGGTCGAGTCACCATGTGCTCTGCCTATTATCTGGTAGCATGTTGTAGGACACATGGGTTTACTGTGAAAGAGGTGAAAAACTGGGGGCAAGGGAAAGTAAAGAGAAAAGGCAGAGCTGAGAGATAGAAGACAAAAATCCATGAGAAACCAAGTTTCATTAGGCTGATGGCTCACAGAGCAATCTATATCCTTTATTTTTAATTCTTACTGGATATTGCCAAATGATTGCCATTTTCTCAATAAGGAACCGATGTAAGTTCATAAAAGAGATGGAAAAGGCAAACTGGATCATAAACTTCATTTTTCTGCAAAGGGAGGACTGAGTGCCTTCCACAGAGTACACCTCAGATGTGGTGTAGGTAGTACTCAGGATTTAAACAGAAAAGTGTCTGAAACATTGAATCTTAATCCTTATGCAAGTAGATACGTGGACCTTTGTGTTAATTTTTGTCCATACATCTCAGAGCTGAATCATGTGGGCTTTGAACATCTGGTTCAAATTACTCACTAGCCAACAGGGAGTAACACACCTGTCTTCCCTCTCTGGCTTCCACATCTTCCTCAGAGAAATGGGTGACCTACATGGACAGTTTGCTGTTGACGCACAAAGTGGTGTGAACTGCTTTGTTTTACTGTAATGACCAAGACAGTGCTTAGTGTTTAGAGAACTAAATTAGCATTAACACGGCTTAAATCTGCCTTCTGACTATTTGTAGTAAATGAAGCTCGGCTATCTTAATTAAATTTTATAGAAAGTCATCCAGTATCAGTTTGCATATACTGCTATTGTAATAACACTACATTGTTTATGAAGCATTGGTATTATTCTGTGGTGTTAATATGTTGTTTATGGGAGCATTGCTGTGTAATAACAGCTACAGTGGTACAGTATTCTGTGGGAGAACTACATTATTAAGATTCCTTCCTCCTTCTTCCTACCTTTACTAGAATTCAACAAATGAATATGAAAATTATCTTGGGGTGGGTGAGGATCTTTTTGCACTTTTAAAAAAGTTTAACTTAGAAGGAATAGCAGGAGGCATTCAGACGATGTGATTATTTAAAGGTGGAGTACTAGAAATGGGAAAAAATGAAAAGAAAGGAGTGCTAGGTTCTGTACTTCAGGAGTAATGAGACAAAATTCTGTTCTCAAGTATTGCAAATTACAACAGAGAAGAGAGATGTGCATGTGTATTAGTGCAGAATGAGCAGTATTCATTTTCCTTTTCTGAAATGACACTAGAAAGAATATTCATTTCACTGCAAGAGGATGGAAGAGATAAGGGCTCTGAACAGATTATAAGACTCCTGTACTGTGTCATCTGTTGTCAGATTTTTATATAGTTAAAGCTTAACCCTAGGTGTACCCTCTATAAAGAAGCTTTATACTGCTGAGTACCATTAATGTGAATAGTATTAATGGAAAGCAAGCTGTGATGGGAACAGGAATTGCTTTCCAGTACAGAAATTGACTGCGCTATTTCAGAGATATATGGAGAAAACTTTCTCAATATGGGAAAAATCGAGAGTATACTCAAGCTTGGACAAATTTGTGACTGAAGTTGCTGGTCCTCTTTTGTTTCGGAAATAAATCAAAATTCCATGTGACAGTGAATTGAGACTTCTCAGAATTTATTGTAATTTGTTCAGGGCTGAGGGGCTTTTTACCCTCAGTAAATCCCATTGCCTTCAAATATTTTAAATATGAGCTGCTTTACTATCCTGTGCTCTCAGCAAAAATAAGACTACCCTCTATTACAGTCTCAACCACTTTATCAGGTCAATTTTTTCAAGTGAATGTCTTCCCATGGAGAATTTTTTTTTCAACAAATTATATTTTCTCATAAAAATCTATGTAACTGAAAAACATTAACCAATTCTGGCAAGAACAGTGTTTTCCAGTCAGCTTCATTCAATATGATCGCTATTCTCTCAGTATCCTTAGCATCAAAATGCTTAGTAGTGCATTTTAAACTCTTCAGTGACCCTGAAGCATGTTGAATAGCAAATAAAGCAACTGAGATGACTTTCACTGTATTTTGTGATTTTATCACATGCTGGAAAACATGTGATGAGAGTTCAAAATCTGAAGTTAAAGTCCGCTCTAGCAGAAAACTATTTATACTTCTTTGTTCACCAGCATTTTTTATTCTTTAATATTTTAGTTAATTTCCTTTTGATTTTATAAAGTACTTAACAAAAGCACAAAAGAGCATAATGATTTTTCCAATGTTCTTGTCATGGTTTAAACCCAGCCGGCAACTAAGCACCACACAGCCACTCACTCTCTTCCCCCTCCCCCAGCAGGAGAGGGGGGAAGAAAATGGAAAGGGTGAAAGTGAGAAAGCTCATGGGTTGAGATAAGAACAGTTTAATAAGTAAAGCAAAAGCCATGCACGCAAGCAAAGCAGAACAAAGAATTTATTCACTACTTCCCATTGGCAGGCAGGCGTTCAGCCATCTCCAGGAAAGCAGGGCTCCATCATGCGTAACTGTTACTTGGGAAGACAAACACCATTACTCCAAACGTCCTCCTTTCCTTCTTCTTCCCCCAGCTTTATATGCTGAGCATGATGTCATATGGTGTGGAATATCCCTTTGGTCAGATGGGGTCAGCTGTCCTGGCTGTGTCCCCTCCCAAATTCTTGTGCACCCCCAGCCTACTCCCTGGTGGGGTGGGGTGAGAAGCAGAAAAGGCCTTGACTCTGTGTAAGCCCTGCTCAGCAGTAAATAAAACAACCCTGTATTATCAACACAGTTTCCAGCATAAATCCAAAATATAGCCCCATACTAGCTGCTATGAAGAAAATTAAGTCTACCCCAGGCAAAACCAGCACAGTTCTCTATCAGAATCCCTATGAAAAGGAAGAATTGATTTTCTGAACACAGAGTTTTGGTTATTTCTTCATGTTGCTAAGTGCATCGTATTTCTTCAGTACAAGTTCAATTTTGATTTTGTGGAATCACTCTCCATATATTACATAGACTAGATTGATAAGAATCCTAACAAACACAGCATGAGAGAACTGTAGTAGAGTAACATATAATTTACCTGACAGGTCTACTTTCTCTAATGAAATATTTAACTTTTAATATTAAAGAACTACTTGAGCTTTTTTAAATAACATGCTAAATTCTTCCTCACCTTTTGAGTTACTTTTCTCTTTAGACCTGCCGCTTCTACTGTTTTTTTCATGTTGAGCAGTTTCTTATTTTATTAGCAATTCCTTTAAAATTTACCTCATGCATAGAATTTTTCACAGGGCTAGCTACAATGTATGATGGAGCGTGGCAAAAGAATCTAGGCCCATAGCAATACCTGGTAGAAAATTTATAATGTTTTTACTTAGGTTTTAGTCTTTAAATATTAGTAGCTTTTGACATGTTACTCTCTCAAAGGCAACATAAAAGACACTATTATTTAGAGACTGGATTTGCCTGACAAATATGCTAACTAATAAAAGTTGGTGAAATGTAGTGTTTCCTCCCTTCAGGTTTAAAGAAGAATCTATGAGAATATGTCAACTACTGACAAAAAACCCTTGACTTAATAATGAGGAGTAGACCCTACTGTGCACAAGAAGAATTTAGATATTACTAGATTTGTTTGGGGTTTTTTTAATATATATACAGCAGCATTTTATATCCAAGCACAAAGTGCTGGACTTCAGGACAAATCCAAAATTTGAAAATATTTTAAATCATCTATTTAATGACAGAAGTACTAGATTTATTTTAAGTGCCTTTGATATGCCCAGGAGTCCATTTGTGTCAATTTACTCTAATGTTTTGATTTCAGAATGATGATTTTTTAGGATGATTTTTTGATCAAAATTGGAATGCTGTGGGTGAAAAGAAAATGGGCTGGGTCTGTGGCAGGAAGATGTGTAGTGGTCGATGCATTCTCCTTTTGCACAGTCCTGGTATCTCACACGAGATTTTTCTGGAGGAATTTTGGCAACTGACTGACCTTTCTTCTTGAACTGGAATATATGAGCAATATATATTCCCCCTATAGTTGTGCCCCTTTGTCTGTAACAAGGATCCCTGTTTATGCGAGCTCTGATCACTAGCTTCTTGAAGGGCTCTTTGTGTTCTTTATTTTTACAATTGCCTAAGTTCTTAGGAAAAAAGGCAGCTTACTATTTAATGATCGACATTTCCTTCTTCACGTGTGTTAACTGTTGACATCACTGTGGTCTGGATGCTGTTTTGTAGTTTAACTTTTGATCCCTCAGAAATATTCTACTTAAAAAAGAAAGAAACTGAATCATAGCTTGCAACTCAACAATATTAATGCAGTTTTACAGTGGAGTTTTGTAAAGAGAAATAGTAATCTCTGTTAAGCTTGAATCTGTTTCCTGTTCTCCATGAACAGAGGTTGTTTGACTTGTCTACAGATCATTGGAAGCTCATTCTGAAGCTAGCCTTCTTTGAAACAAAGCCATAAGCATCCTACTTCGTATACGCATCACTTTTTAATTTGTAGAGTTGCGATATAGTCTATTTCTCCTCTATATAATTTTTATGTAGATGATGTTTACAAATTATGCATTTCTCGCATAGCGGCAGTACAAAATGTGTTCCAAAAGTCAACTGATCATGCATTGTTTGTAAGAGCGTAAGTCTACCTATTTTGCCTAGGTAGACCAAAATAGAAGGATGACTTTCTGTTGCAACTTCCAGCATCACATGATGGATTTCATTATTGTACTACCAGAAATGCAAGAAGAAATAAATACAGAATAACAAAGCTGCCTGCCAAAGTTTTTCACATTAAGCAAGTTTTGACTTTCACATGAAGCAAGTTTCACCTACACCAAAAAGGTGTAGGTGATTGTGGATTGTGAATCTCAGAAAGAGGGAAGTTTCCTTTGTCTCTCATTGGAACAAAGGAGAAGATAATAGAAAGGAAAGAAGCTTTTTGGAGGAAAGGATCAGCAAATGCTTGACTGGAACACCTTATTTCCCCAAAAAGAGCCACTAGCTACTTTTTCAACTATAAGGATGGCTGAGAGTCACAGCAATAAAGCAGCTTTTTCTTGAGGAGCAGGAAGGAAATATTTTTTTTTACTCTGCTATACTTCCATTTTACTTTCCAGAAAGGGTAATTGTATTAGGAAAAGCAATCAAAGAATTCCAAGGTAACACCTCTCTCTCTCTAAAACACAGAGAAGACTCCAAGTGTCCTTTGCTCTTCATGCATCCCTTTTTACACACAAGCTATGTGAATTATGTTATAGAATCCTTGACAAATAGCTGTCAATAACAGGTCTTTTCACCTTGCATTTTACTCTCCTTTGTTGTTTTCCCTTCTTCAGAATTACAAGCATTGCCATATTTTTTGTATTCAGAACATAGTAGTGCATGTCAATATTCCATACATTCAGTTGTATAATAGCTTGGAACTCTCAGTTTATAAAATAGTTGGATATGTACACTAATATACGGACATAGAGTTATTTGCCTGGTGATAGATGTTATCGGACTTATTCATAAAATGGATTGTTCAGTTTAGCCTCAGATTTTGTTGATGTTTGTTTCTGAAAGACTGTGTCAGCACTAGAATTAAAATAAAACTAGTTTTTAATGCTATTTGAGTTGATTTTATGAGACATTATATAAGAGGTATTATGCATTATTTCATGCATACTTGCAATGCTGTCTTTTTAAGAGTAGATTTCACTTTAGATTTCATTTCATTTCATTTCATTTCATTCATTTCATTTCATTTCATAGTTTTATTTAACATTTGAATCATCCTGGCCTTTGGGTTGTTGGTATTCTACTGTTTCCTACTTCAGCTTAGGGTTTATAGACCTTCTCTTTTCCTCCCATTTCTTCACATGCCTGTAACATTTAGCTTTTCTTCTTTCTTTTTGCATTGACTATTCTTCAGGAAAGCTACATTTTCAATAAGATTGTTTCAGAATGGTTCAACAACAATAACAGAAAAAGAAATATTGGGTTTCTTTAGATAAGTCTTTATTTTCTAACGTTCCTGTTATTGTAGGGGGAATGTAGAAATGATAGTCTTTCCTCACATTCCAATCCTTGTCACTATTTTTTTTTTTTTTTAACAACTGCCATGCTTGAGGGAATTCATCTTGCTCACAAAATTTCATAATCTCAAGAACCAATTTCTACTGCTATCTCCAAGTCTCTTATGATTACTTTTTTCTACCCGGAGAAGAAACTCAGGCTATTCAAGGCCCAGAATTTACACCTGACTGAATTAATGCAAAATTGGATTATCTTGGAAAATATTAGGAGAGTTAAGACAGGTAAGAAACATAACCATGCAAAATAAGGCTCTTGTGGAGAAGCAATAAAGCAACACACACATCCTTACATTACTTTACATTGCAAAATTGAATTTTGTTTTTTGGCACTGAAGAGGATAAAGCCTGTAGTTCAATACAAGGCTTCTGTGTTTTATTTTGTTTTGCAAAATGGTTGCCTTATTTAGTTCCCTCATTTTCTTAGAGTAATCTGAAGCTGAATTATTTTCCACATGATCACTGAATGCTTAATTCAAGTCCATCCAGAACCTTTGAACATCACAAACCAAAGTGGAGAGTTCAATAGAACTCTGCAGATAAATGGTTCGTATTACAGCAGGTTAAAATACGAATGGTTGTCATTTTGGTCTTCAATATTTTTTTCCTTTTTTTTTTTGTAAGTTATTAGCAATGGAATGGTATGTCATATGAATAGGAGGATACTATTACTACTGGAAAACATCTCAAATAACTTGGTATTGAAAGCAAGTGATGGTGGACATGTAGGTTATTAACACATTTGAGAGCATAACACAGACATGCCTTTTTTCTAAATGTTTTGGCTAAACCAAATAAACAAAAGGAACCAGAAGTTTTACTAATTCATTAGCTGTGTTTTGTGTATGTCCTTAGATGTGAACTTAGGAACCAAAATCACATGCTTAAGATGTTTCACTTTAATTTTTTTCCTGTCTTTGTATCTTCCATCAAACTCAAGCTCAGTCATGAAAAATTGATTTTCAAAGTATTACACTGACTGTTTTTTTCAAGCTGACGGCTATCCCCCAAGAAGCCTGAACTGCAGCGAAGGTTCTTCCTCCCTCCCACAAATTGGAATAAAGAAAATAAACTTAAGGTAGCCAGAATGATCTTGAGGCTGAGTTCAGAAGTGAGAAATAGGAGTATGTGCCCTTGCTGTTGATCGTTATATTCTAGGGACTGAACTGAATATTGGGAATAAAAGTAATACTTAGTTCATCTGTTGTTTCTTGTGGGGTGTTTTGTCTTAAAAAGGGGCCTGTTAGATATCGTTATGAGATTGCACATTATTTTACAATCAGAAGCACTAAATGCTATCTGAGAAACTGTCAAAA
This sequence comes from Pygoscelis adeliae, assembly GCF_000699105.1. Taxonomy (NCBI): domain Eukaryota; kingdom Metazoa; phylum Chordata; class Aves; order Sphenisciformes; family Spheniscidae; genus Pygoscelis; species Pygoscelis adeliae. Next base: position 956,444 of record NW_008824002.1, read on the forward strand.
TAGATTTTTCCTTTTTATGAAAATACAGTATTAAAAATAAGAATAGGGTTAGAAATATCACTCTACTAAACAGTTTTTGTCAGTTGTTTTGTTATTTATATATTTATATATTTGTTCAGTATGAACTTAGCTCGCTCTCAGTACCGTTTTTTTTAAATCTGCAGGTCACCATGCATGAATTCAATAAAGAACACAGCTCGCTCACTCTACTTTCATATCAGTGTAGATAATCTAGGAAGGGTCACTCATGAGCTATCTGTTAATGTCTCTACTGTAAAATGGTATTTCCTTGATTTCCGTAAACAGAAATTGGTAGAGGCACACAAAACACACAACATGACTTCTCATTTTTACAGTCCTGAAGTTAAGCAAATGCTAAACTAAAATGATAAATAGTCCATTCATAGGAAAAAAACAAAATGAAACAAACCAAACAAAACTCAGACCTTGAAACTCTGCCAAGCTTAGTCATTAGCTTGGTATGCTTTCTGTGTTAGCTACAGGAATCAGATGGTACCAACACAACTTCAGATGGTGCACTTAACACTTTGCTCAATTATTTTGAATATTTTGATTTCATGTCTTTGTTCTTTGCATGCACTTTGAATGTTCTGCATAACACTAGATACACAATTATTTTCTTCTAGTTGCAATTGTTCTATAAAAGCCTAAGAACAAAGACATAATATTTTTCTGTAAATGGGCACATAAATGTTGAGATTGTGCATGCAACAAATAAAAAGACAGACTGTGTTGAGTAGAGAGCGCCACTGTTATCTGTTAACAGCAATCTTGTTCAATATTATGTCATCAAAGAGTTAAAAGCAATTGTGTTTGTGTCCAGCCATTAGTGGTTAGCTCACTAATGAAAACCAACATGAATATGTTAAACTTTGTGAATTTTAATCAGGAAAACACATAAAACATATAAGACACTAAAAACTAGTATCAATCAAAGAATTTCAAATGTAGTTCACTTTTATCTTTATCAAATATTTTTACCTAGGAAAAAAATTTTGGAAGATTTTTTTTCCCCCAGAAGTTGTTTTCCCCCTTGTTTTATTTTGGTTTTGTATGGTGGTTGTTAATGAGATGGTAGTAATGAGAGAAAAGAGAGAATGTTAATTTTAGAAGGTCTCAAGCTGTTGATGTTATTGAATGTCTGATTCTTTTTCTTTAAGATCAAGGCAGGATCAGCACAGAAAAACAGGCCAAGGGAAGGCTATCAAAGGCAGAAAATGCAGCTTCTGCCTCTGGGGAGGTTTCATTTGTACCTAATTGCTACAGAAACACAAAACAAGAACATGAACTTAGGAGCTATTATCATACCTGGCAAACTCCTACAGTTGTTGGGGATTGTTTAGGACAATGCTTTAGGTCAAGAAGTCATAGCAGCGCTCATAGCACGTAGAGTTGTCCAGAGCAGACCAACCATCTTCCTAGATGATGGTAAGAGATTATCTTCAAGGTGAAGTGAAAAACCAAGCTGGAACCAAATCATTGTGGTGTTGATTTCAAGAGTATAAACTACTAATCAGTTCATCAGATTAAAATAAAACCAAACCAAAGCAAAACAAAAACCTTAGGCAAAAAGAACGCTTTCTCCTGAATATAGCTTGCATCAATAATTACTTAATGCTTATACATTGGTTAAATGAAAACTACCCTCCTTAACACTGCCTCCTGAGTCGGGCAGTGACTCATGATGCAGATTTAGAAATTCATAATCTCCATGGCCATGGATGGTCCCAACACCCCAGCATTCATCAGTTCAATCTGAGCTTTCTACATAAATGTGATAAGTGGTGTAGACCTAGTCTGAATACTATTTTGCAGTTTATGTAGAATATGAGTACATTCTTTGAGTTTAGATTTCAGGACCACAGATCACCACAGAGGCTGGGATAGCAGCAAGGTTTGAATCACTTCCTCAGCAGTCCTACCTTAGGTGTACGATGTATGGAGCATTAGAATAGATTATTTCTCAAAGAAGAAAGCTTTCCATTTCTTGTCTTCATGGAAAAATACAAGCTGAGGAAAACAGGATATATTGGGGAAATGTGCCATAACATTTACTGGGATAGAGTTATTGCCTCCAAAATCAAACTTTTGGTCAATAGGGAGAAAACTAGTCACTACATAATAACTTGCTTACAGCAGCTGAAAATGCAGGAAACCCGGAGTCAGAGTAATTATTTGATCAAAGATTTCTGCATCTTACATACTCACCAACAGAGTATTACAGGACTGACACCTTCAACAGATCAAAATCATGAGATTATTCCCCAAATCTAGCTTTTAAAAGACTACATTTACTTTAGTCATATTTTAATTTCCTAATACTTCTCTAACAACACGGATTTGATAAAAATATTTTTTTTTGTTATATGCATTAACCATGATATTATTTTGGAGAACAATACTTATGTTTACATTTATTCCTTATACTATTGTACACATGTTCAGTAATTTCACACATTTTTAGAATATAGCTAACATTTTAGGCTATCTAAATATGTCTGTGTCATTGTTTAACCCCAGCCAGCAACTAAGCACCACACGGCCACTCGCTCGCTGCCCCCCCGGTGGGATGGGGGAAGAGAATCAGAAGAGTAAAAGTGAGAAAACTCGTGGGTTGAGAAAAAGACAGTTTAATAGGTAAAGCAAAAGCCACACGCAAGCAAAGCAGAACAAGGGACTAATTCACTCCTTCCCATGGGCAGGCAGGTGTTCAGCCATCTCCAGGAAAGCAGGGCTCCATCACGCGTAACGGTTACTTGGGAAGACAAACACCATCACTCCAAACATCCCCCGTTCCTCCTTCTTCCCCCAGCTTTATATGCTGAGCATGATGTCATATGGTGTGGAATATCCCTTTGGTCAGATGGGGTCAGCTGTCCTGGCTGTGTCCCCTCCCAAATTCTTGTGCACCCCCAGCCTACTCCCTGGTGGGGTGGGGTGGGGTGAGAAGCAGAAAAGGCCTTGACTCTGTGTAAGCCCTGCTCAGCAGTAAATAAATAACCCATAAATTATCAACACTGTTTTCAGCACAAATCCAAAACATAGCCCCATACTAGCTACTATGAAGAAAATTAAGTCTACCCCAGCCAAAACCAACACAGTCTGTCAGACTTTAACTGCTCACTACCTGTCACATTTTACATCAACAGTATTAAAAGAGTTCTGCAAGCACTGCAGATAGAAACTTGTGTGATTTAGAGTTATATTTAAACTGATCAATTTAAACTGATCAAATATGAGTGAGTGAGTTCAAGACACGAGGCAAGCACATTCTTATCTGTTTCAGCTGGCTTATCTGTTTTCAGCTGCCTTGAAAATCTTCAGCGTCTGTTTTACCATAGCACGCTGGTAACAGGTTACAGGAGAGTGTGCCTCCCTCTGCCTCTGAAAAAATCAGTTTGACTTGACTGTGTTGCAGAATCCACAGAACTTTGATGATTTTTTCTTGCTGAGTTAATCTGCGGTGCTCCTCTGGTGTTCCTGTCAGTGGAATATTAGTGTCAAGACCGTTGTCCACTCAGAAAAGTTCCTTCAAGAAGGGAAACATGGGATGGAAAGACATATAATTCTTGTGGGGGTAAGGAAGAGGGAGGAAGAAATAAGTTGAGTTAAATACTTGCACGTTGTCATAGCATACATACTCAGACAAAATCAATCTCTCCAGTAAAGTTATGTTGAAAAAAATTAGGCCATATATATTTACAAATATTCTTTACACTGGCTATTAAATTCAGGTGGAAAATTAAGAATAACTATAAAGGAAATAAAAAGCATTTTTTCTAGGTGATAAGCTTTCCAACTATTTTTCGGTAAAGGTATATGTGAGCTCCAGAGAGCTTTACACACAAATACATTATCCATCATTTTGCTGTTTTCTAGAAATTGTAGCACTAGCAGAATTGTGCAATCCCCTTACGAATACATGTGTAGCAATACTATTATACTGCCACTTAGCTTTGGTTGGACATTCAAAAAATGATGCAGATTAAATTTTGTATAAAATAATGGATAGGGGTAAAGACGCAATTAACAGCAAGTTTGTGCTAACCAGCATGACTGGAAGTACACTGACATCCAAATTCTTCAGAAATAGCTATGGCAATTTATGGATTAAACTGCTTTAAAAGAAGTGCATACCCACTCCTATTCCTATTTGTACTTTCCTTGTTTTTTTTCCTAGACTGTAGTACTGTGCTACTTCATCTGCACACAAGATGAAATTAAGACAGTAAAATAAGCTCTGCCATGACTTAAAATGTATGTAAGCATTATATGAATGTTACCTTATAGTGCAGTAATAAAAAGAAAATAATACAGTTATAATTCGGTTATGCTTGTGCATAAGGATAAATGTATAGTATAAAGATATAACTGGTTTATGGAAAACTAAGAAGTTACCTGGGTCATTCCAGTAACTTTAAACTAATTAGTCAAGTCACACAGATCTCAGTTAGATTTCTTTGCCAGTTTTCAAACTGTTGTAAATTGGAAGATCAGCTGGTGGCCCTTAAGCACAGAGAAAAAAATATTCTGCATTATAATTTCAGTCATTTAACTAAAATGTTTATGATAAAAACAATTGTAAAAATTTAGTTACAAAGGCTATGCAATTTAAAAAGGATTTGTGATGAAGTGTTTATTTCTGTTGCAATTAATAACTTAGAGTTGCCAAGCATGAACAGGGTTTGTTGACTTGCAATAACTTTCAATTCAGTATAACACAAAAAAATTTAGTAGCCCAAAATACTTACTCCCACAGCAATGTTTCTTGCTCTAGTTATAAAAACTGAATTTACATGTGTCTCATTTCATAAATTACTTGAAATCACTTAAGAAAATATGATGTATAACAAATTATTTAGCTTTATTAATGTGTATGAAAATTAGCCTTCCTTTTGGAAATTGCATATACAATGAATATTATAACAGGATTTTCATTTTCATTAATTTGAAAAGTTTCTACACTTCAGTAGCTAAAGCATTGAAACAATTGACAGTGACTTGGTAGCTGTGCTGACCATAGTTTGCAGTTTAACTTTCTGCCATTTTCCGATGGGAAGAAATGCAACAGCTGAACCAGAGCTGTGGCAGTTATGAATCACTATAGATGTTCTTGTAGGCAGTACTCTCTTGAATAGCAGTTTGAAATGATCTTTATGTTTTTCTACAATTAATTCTGTAGCTTGTATTTCCAAAATGTTTAATGATTACCTATTACTATAGCCCTAGATTAATTCACATGTAGCAATGCTAGTGGTTTTTATCAATTTCTAATATTAGCCAAGAAAAAAAATAGTATTTTTGCCATGTTTATAATAAGGGCAATTTGTCACTACACAGAAGTTATGTCAACTAATACAAAAAGCATGACAGTTGGAATATCTGACTGGAGCTTTTCTTTCTGTTGAAAGCTAAATGCTTTCTCATTCATAAAGATATATATGCATTTTCTTATAAGATTGATTTTCCATGATGTAGAAGATAGGTTTGTTTGTATTTTTACTTTAGTTTGCTTTTACATATTTATTAGAAGAACCAAAAGAATAAAAATAATCAATTCTATAGTGAACTATTTCTACAAAGAGTACCAGACATATAAAATTGAAACTGTCTTACTATGGTTTAGCAGCAAAACTATTCTTTAATCTTTTTTTTTTTTAGGAATTATATTTCACAGAAAGTACCTTTAGTTTAAGCACAGAAGTTGAAAAAATTTTTAGTAATCACATTGCTTGACTGAGTCATCTCACTAGTGCAAATTACTTTTATATCTATTTGAATGGACATCTCTGATTTAAAAGGTAATTTTTAATATTTAATGAGTATAAAGAGTTATACATAGATGTAGAAGTAATTTTAATTAGACTGTTTATGTGGACTATTGCTTTTATACATTTTTCAAAAAGGAATATTCTCATATCATATGTCAAGATGAAGATTTTTGATACTTCACTTTTCCATGTATTTTTTCTTTTCATGGAGCAATATTCTCTTCTAACAGAGATCTGGAAAAGCATTTTGCCTTCTCATTTTAGTACAGTCTAGATTTTAGGGTGGTTTTTGATAATTGTAGATATTTTGGGTTAACTCTAACTCCTTCAGAAAAAAACACAACTTTGCTGAATATATGAAGCAGATAGGATTAATCCTGCTCTGAAAAAAAGAGGTGTACATACAGTGCATTTTGCTATGCATCACTTTATAGCTAACTTAAAATGGCAGAATTAAGTCATGAGACGATGACTTTCTTTTAACAAGGTTCAGAGGAAAATGGTATTGCTTCACCATGTATATGTCTGTTCTTTGTAAAGACATTCTTTTTAAGACTCTTTTTACTGTCTTTAAAACATCATTTTTAGATATTGCATAGCTTTTGGAATGACATTTACATTTTGTAGGGTTTGTTGGGTTTTTTTTTGTTTGTTTGTTTGTTTCTTTCAGAAATCTTCACATGGGTCATTGGTGTCAAAGTTTGTTAGCTGAGTTAAGTGTCTTTGAGAGTTATATACACAATACAAGTATGCAGTGTTTTGCTGTTGCTCTTTCTGAAGGGCTTGTAAAATTCATAGCCCACCTTAATAACCCTTACACTGTTAAATTTCATGTGTTTATGTTCCACACAGGTAAAGGACATGGAAAATATTAGTCTTTTACTAACTTTTGTCAAATAAATTGAATTAGAAATTCTGTATATAAAAAATATCATGGTCTTATAAATATACTTTTTCCTAAAAAATTCCACTGATTAACAGTTTAGATTAACTTCCTTCTGTCCCCCCCCGCCCCCCCTTACCTTGCTGGATTTACTAAAGCCTACAGCGCTCCCATACTGTGTTACTGTATTGAGTGT
>NW_008824002.1:963528-966326 GCF_000699105.1 Pygoscelis adeliae
GGGGGGGGAAGGAGGAGGAAGGGGGAACATTGGTGGTTAAGGCATGGCTCTGTTACGTGTGCTAGTTTCCAGGAGGTGGCTGGGCACCTGCGTGCCGATGGGAATCAGTGAATGAATTCCTGATTGAATTCCTGGGGGGTGAGCAAGCGACTGTGTGGGCGCTTACCTGCCGTCCAGGGTCAACCCGCAACAGTTCCTTAGTAACAACTCGAAAAAAATGGACAACGTCAAATTTACTAGGAGCAAATGCTTCTAATCACTAAAACTGAAAATGCTTGACATTTCTTTTAGCTTCCTTGAACAGTAATGATGCTGCACTTTAACCATATGGTTTAAATGCTGCTCAATGTCTGTGCTACTTTTTCTAGTAGAGGTTCCTGGGGAAGGTAGCAGAAAGCCATCACAGCTCTTTTCTGCAGAGAGGGCTTTGAAGTAAAAAAACCCAACAAAACAGTGTTGTTTCAATGTTCAACACACAAATTGTATAATATCTGGATTATGGTATGCTAGTTTGTACCATGGATAACGGAACGACCTTTTTAGTACCAGCTACTTGATCAGGGGATAAGTTAAATTTCACATTTATAATGTTGTTTCATATAGGAGCATATTTAATCCCAGGGAAAGCCACATATGCCTATGGAGGAAACAACAGCCTTTTACTATACTTTTAACTCAAAATTGACAAATCTGTTCTTCATGTGAAAAGTTACCATAGAGGAACAGTTAATATTATTGTGTGATACAGTAGTTACTACCTTGGTTCTTGAGACCAAATCCTAACAGCCTTTCTAATTTTTAACTAAGTAAAAGGGAAATTCCATTCAATAATTTGAGAGTTTTGCTTATTTAGATCATTGTTGCTAAAACTGATCAGTTTGGTTTTTGAATAACAAGTGAGCAATACTCACACTGTTTTGTCTGACTGAGAACTAAGCTAGGTCTTTGTGATTTTCAGCAAGCTATATTTCAAATAAGCATTAAAATATGTGAAAGGTTGTTCAAACTATGACCTTTTCAAAACTGCTGTCGCTGTGATGCACATTTCCTGCTCTTGGTGACATTGGGTAACACATTTGGCAGAATACAGGATTGCCTGCTGCCCTGCAATTGAAAAACAATCAACCCTTTGAATAAAGGTCCATGTATCTGTGATGAGGCAAATATGTCACTTCCCACTTTGTTTTAGAGGATACACTGTTTGCCACTGGTTTGATGTTAAATGAATAATAAACATTTTTCAAAAGACAAAGACCATGTGAGAAAGAAAAACACAGTAAATGCTAGGTACAACTAAGGATTTACTTGAAAGTAATGAATTGCTGGCTTGAAACTGCTCAAAGGACATCAGTCTATATTTACACATAGACCCAGTACTGCTCTTATTCCAAACCTGTTCAGCTGTTTGTTTCAGACCTGCGTATGTTTTCCATTCTCCTGTATAAGGCAAGTAGTGTGTCTTGAGACCACAGGTAGTTTTGCCAATTTAATAGCCACTGGTCAAATGTAAGGAGGATGATCAACGAAGGGGATTTTTACAAGGCTTAGTATAGTGCCAGAAGATTGCCTCCTAGGAGTGAAAGAGACTTCGGCAACACTTTCTTGGTTCCCACGAGCACGTGAGCAGTCCTAGCCAGGACAGTAATTTCACCTGAAGGAACCCGCAGACGCCTGGGCCACGAGGTTGCACACAAGACCCTGCTGTCTGGGTCCTGGGCACAGGGCCGGAACATCGCCCCACAGCACTTTGGTCGTTAAATTGATTTTGGTTCAGCCAGAAATGTGAAGAGGGTGCCACTCTGGAGGAAAGGCTGTGCAGTGGAGTTGTCATAGTCATTTGTTATGCTCTGATATCAAAGCAGATGCTACGCGTAATAGGCCTGAGAGTAAGCAAGGAAGTTTGTAGAGGCAGGAATCCACAGAAAGTCGTCTTAATCGTAGGAAACGAGGGCTGGGCAGCTGCCGAGCCTCCTGCCGCGGGGGGGGGGAGCCGGGCTGCCCCGGAGGAGCCGGTGAGCGCAGGCCGGGGAGGAGGCAGCGCAAGAGGGGAGGGAGCCCGGGGGCGGTGGGCGTGTGGGTTGCACCGGAGAAAGCCCGTAAAGGGTCAGCTGGCAGCAGGGGGGAGAAGCAGGTGAAGGCTCAGGAGGGTAAGAAATGTTTCTGCCTAATAAGCAGAAGACGTTTTGTATGTAGTGCTACTTGTGGTTGTGTTCTCATTTCTTCTCTTTTTGTTATGTGGTGTTTTGGTCCCCATCTTCAATTCGATTTCAGCTGAGGAGGTATGATTTGGTCTTTTTTCTTTTCTGAGGAAGCTAAATTCTGTGAAGTTTGCTCAAGATAGCTACAGGCTGCTGGTAAGAGAAAGGGATTCACATGGGCAAAGTTGCTAAGCTGACTGTTTCTGACCAACAGATACACTCTTTTGGAAGGTTTCAATATTTTGTGTTAATAGCTGGGTATGCAACACTTACAAGTTGTCTTGGTGTTACAGGATTTTTCTTCTCCTTTTACTCACTGTAGTCTTGCATACTTATTCCTTTAGAAGTGTGGTGCTTTCTCCTATTTTGTTCCTAATTTATCTTTGCAGGAGAATAAGAAAGTCATTTTATTTAAATACATAAGACAAGCATTCTCCTAAGTGTATTTAGCCTCACTTTTAAGGTTTAAAAAAAAAAAAAGTGTAGTCATAATGCCCGTGTCTATTTTGGTTAGTCCTCACTGATAAATGTTGAGCACACCAGAAGATTTCAATCAAATTCTAAGCAGGTGCCAGTCCTTACAGTACTTCCAGTCCCCTT
>NW_008824002.1:966751-1012771 GCF_000699105.1 Pygoscelis adeliae
GCTGATGTGAACTGCTGTTTTGCCTCTGTCTCTGAGAAAATTTGAAGAGATCCTAATTGTTGCTTTCAATGACAGCTAGGGCTAACAAGAGTTATGAAAAGAGCATGCAACAAAGAGTTGTTTGGCAGAGCTGTTAAGAGGCGCTCTTTCTGGTGTGGAAATGGGAACAGCTCGCTCTTGTCCTATCTTCTTCGAAGCAGGTTTGCACCTCTGCTCTTTAAAGCCTCCTGGGAGGAAGAACAATATTCTAACAAAAGTTTATTTCTGCCCCTGAATTTTTTAAGAGGTCTTACTGTACAACTATTTTATACTTTTAAATCATTAGAAGATAGAAAATACCAATTTAAGTAAACCTTGCATTGTTTTATGTCTGTGCAATTATCTTAAACTCCATATTTTTAATCCTACTTTGTGGTTTAAAACTGTCCCTCCCATTTTATCCACTGATTTTTGTTTTTTAACTGAATATGTGCAGGCATTTTGTTGTGGTTAATTAGAGTGATGTAGCACATTCTTGTGCCTATATATTGGTCATCTTTCATTCTTTCAGCTCCTATCTCATTACCTTAACATTACAAGGTTATACCTTAATAGTACAAGGCAGCAGGGTCCCTGAGACTTGTTCATCTGTAATTCCATGTGCTGTTGAACTCCTCAGAAAAATTCTTCATGTAATCAGCCCTTTGTGAATACTCTTCCACCTTCATGAATAGGGATCTATTCCAGGTGGCATTTCTCCATTTTGTTCATAATCATTGCATTCAAACTCTATGACTGTGTTTGAATTGCTGCTGTAATGATTTTCTTTGTGGTGAAGGACATTACTTTTAAGATTTTTATCTTCCATGAGATTTTTTTCTTCATACCTGTGATGTGACAAGACTTACTCCTTTCTCTATTACCAAATTTAATGGGACAAAAAAGTCGTTCTTTGTTTCTGTTAAGAGGAATGAGCTTTGGATTTGACTATTGTACCTTGGGTTTTCTATTCTCAACTCTGTTATTCTGCAGTCAGACTACTTAAATAGTAGCATTTTTCCTTTCTTAGCTATAATTTCTTGCCATGGTTCCCTCTTGCTCTTGTGTCATTCTTCTGCCTCTACTACTGCATGTAAACAAAGAACTTCATAATGTATGGACAGTTAATTGATTTTTTTTTTTCTTTCCTGTGCTTAAACTTAAGCTTCTAGACAAATGGGGGGGGGAGGGGGGAGTTGAATGTGAAGAGATGAGGAAGGACTTTTAAGTGGAAAAGTAAGAGAGACCTCTGAGTTTAATCTTACTTTGAAAAGAAGGTGAGATTAGATTATTTTTAAGGCTGAGCCTTTAAAAATTAGGGTTTCAAAGGTGATTTTTGGAGCTCTGGGGGTATATTTCCTTCTACTTTTGAGCTTCATGTTGTAGTTAGTGGTATGAAAGATTATTTAAATGGAAGATGCTCTGTAATCATTAAGAGTAAGTCACAGAAAAAGAAAAGTTAGTAAACATGGAGCATGAATTTATATTTTTGTCACTTTAAGAATTTGTAAGAAACTTATGTGTCTATATAATTTATAGCAGACACATTAAAATTACTTTGCAAATCCATGAACATGGAATTTTTTTTTTTCTTCTCCCCCTTGCTCTCCCTGAAACTTAAGGCTACACTGAACACTTATCAACATTAGGATTACAGTCTTGGTTGGGCCTTTCATAGTATATTGAACAAAAATACAGCTGTAGAGTTGGAATTGTCATTTACAGAATCCTTTTAAATAAAAGGGGTTGGGGGACAGGACTATTGACCCCAGAAATAAGCATCAGTTATTTGTACACAAGGTATTGAAGTATTGTCTCCAAAAATAGCTGCCACTTTGTTTTAGATGACACGTAGATAATGCTGCAAGTTATGATAGAAGCTATGAATGCAAATTATGTTGTTAGGGAAGAAAAAGAAAAGTGAGAGGACTCAACATACAGAAAGCCTGTGTGCGTTCCAGCCTAGGGCCAACTGGAGAATGTGGTGATTCACACTCCCATGAATTTCCAAAGCTTCCATGTGCAATGTTTCTCTAAACTGACTAGTTAAAAGAAAAGTCTATATTCCCATGAGCCTTTTGTATGCTAAAACATCCACTTAATTCCCAAGTGTAAATGATAATAATTGTGACCTAAAACTTGCTCAACTCTGGGTGCTGTTGAACTGGCCTTTATCTAGGAAACATGTATGAGGAATCCTAAGTGACAACTTGAAATTGTATTTATTACAATTTGTCTTAAAAGAAAAGCCAAAGCAATTTTGCTTTCTACTTTTTTTTTTTAAATAAGAACTCTTTTTGTTTGTTCTTTCATTTTATGTCTGTTTAGAGTTTAAGTTTCAAAAGAATCTGAAAAACCTATGTGACTGCTTTGGCTGTCTCAGGCATAATACATTTTTAATGATATTTCTTAAAGTGCAGGTTTTTTTAACTTAAGGTTATGATAATTTAAATGTTTCCTGACTTACTTTCAAATTGAACAAAGTACTTTTTGTTTTCCATAGTACTATAGACCCTCTCAGAATGCATAGGTATTACACTTTTTGGGTTGAAAATTCAGAGTATGCTAACATAGCTAATATGGGTACACACTTTCCTATTGATGTGTTGTGTTACTTGAAAAATGCAGACTTATCTATCATCACATAAGCAATATCAATTACATTGCTGGAAAAAGATTAGCATTCATGGGTAGATTATTTGTCATCTTGACTTACTTGTTCTCAGTCTCTTAATATTGAATATGCTAGGCTGTTTATCTTCTCTACTAAATTACTGAGTTATGTCCAAATATAGGAACCTAAGTTCATCTTGGACTAGTTTATTTTCTAAATCTAAATGCTTAGATAGAAGAACAGCCTTCAGCAAAACTTGGTGTTTTTTTTGTTTTATGGCTTGGAGGGGACGTGGTGGTAGTCTTCTGAATGGGTGCTGCATCCTACGCAGTTTTGTCCCAGGAGACTCACCTACACTGGCATTAAAAAAAGAAAAGAACTTCCATTATCACTCTATCAGAAGTATACCTCCGTTAATAATAATTCCAGCTAGGCAAAGTAATAGTGTCGATTTCCTGAGAGTCACTGGAATAGTCAGGTGTTTCATGAATACATTGCAAGTCACAGCCCATATGGGTTTAAAAGATGGTGTCTTGTTTGATAATGACAAGATTCCTGTAGCTTTACACCTAAACAGGAAGCAGCTCTATTCCAAGATGAAAATTATTGCTTCCTAAAAGAATTAATTACCTTTTTTTGAAACGTAAATTAAAATGAAGGATTTGCCAAATATAGTGGTTCTTGCAAGTTGGGCTGGATCAGTGAAACGCAGCAGAAGTTGGTTTTGTTTGAGGGCTAGTTCATACACTGAGTTTTCATTCCTCCTACGATGGTTCAGACAGGAAGACAGCTGCAACTTGATGAAAAGCATATTAGGTAAGAGTCCTGAGTACCCTGCAATACCTTTACTAGTCAGAACACACACTCAGGTGTCTCTAACCAAACACAGTGGACCAGACCAATAATGAAGCTGTGCTTTACTTGCCTTTATCAACTAAAACTTATTACAGAAGTTCTTTGTATATCAGATTTTTATCTCTGTATTTTTAAAGACTTATTTGGCAATGAGCTAAGACTCGAAGGTGATGCATTTGTGTAAAGAAAAAGGTTACTGACTGTTGTATCATATTTGGTCAAATGTTTTGCTTTTTTTTTTTTCAGCTCTGACAACAAAATGGTAGTGCTTTTTATCCATAGCTAGTAAGTGCCCCTTACTAAGGCTATTCAAAACATCTGGTATCTCCTTTATTTCACTGACTTATTCCTCTGTGAATCAGAAGTCTGGTTGTCCCAATATGTCATGAATAATTCCCTGGAAATGTAAAGAGGAAACATAAGTATTCATGGAATAACTTCTCTCAGTACTACTTACAAATAGTTCTTTGCAGTTGCAGCACTTAGAGCTTTATCACTTCCTCAGGTGAAAGAAAAAGATCCAAGATGACTGCATGAGCCTTGCACCTTTTGCTAATTTGATTTGATCCTCCACAATAAAGTTAGTATTTTGACTTAACTGATGAAGATCAAATCCATGCCATTACATAGAACCTTGTTTTCTGTTGGTAGTCTTAAAATTCCTAGATTTCTGTGTCACTAGCTTATTTAAAAAAAAAAAAATTTACTCGTGTCTAAACCCCTTTATTTTTCTCTCACAGTAGCTATTTATTGGTTTGTTTACATTTTCAGAATTGGGTGCACTTTTAGTTCAAATTTATATAAAAGTTATGTTTGTGAACATTTTGTCACGTCATTTGAAGTTGCACAGATTTTATTTATTTTTTTGCTATGAGTGATCTGGTAAACACTAGTTGGTGGGCTTTTTAAGAATAAGCATTTAAACTGTTTTTTCTTAAATATGTACTATAAAACACTTGAAACGCTGCATAGCTGCTCCTTTTCATAAAATACATTAGAAGATCTGCAAGTTCCTAAGCTAAAAATAGCACAGAACTGTGCTTGTTAAACATGCTGAAGGCATTAAAAATAGCTGAACTTAAGGCAAAGACTATGTCTGAAGAAAGAATCCTGCCTCTATTGAGGTCAATGGGAATTTTACTATCAACTTCAATAGAAGGAGTTGCATATGCAGCCATGTATGCAAATACGTGTATTGTTTTGGAATAGTTAATGGTGTAAAATGAAGACATTTATAAAACATTTCATAACAAAGTAATATAGCTTTCATTAGAGCAAAAAGCTTGCTTGTTTATTGATGTATGTGATTGGTATACACTGACACATACCGATATTATAAATATCAATATATATTATGCAAATCATTCTCCCTCATCTGAAAGTAGCTGTTTTGCATTCAGGCATCAGATTCAATTATGGTACTAAAATGAAGTCCCAAGTGAAGTCTTAAATCAGTTTCTACTTTCACAGCAATATATACAGCATTGTGCATTGTTGAGTCACCACACACCTCTCAATAATTCAGAGCAGTTGTCAGATTGAGATCTCTATCTTCCAATTCAGAAAGCAGAAATTGTAATGATTTATGGACTTTGGTCTCAGACTGCAACAGTTCTATTACTTCAAAGAAGTCCTGTAATGTGTGTACATGACCTGTGCTGTAAAGTACTCTGCAAGAGTACATTGCAAGACTTTATCTGAGGTTAGCGGTAGTAGAAGGGAATTGGATTTACATTAATTTCTGTCAGTTAATGTCTGTTGCTTGTATATAGTGGTGATATGTTGGCACAAGGAATAATATTTTCAAAAACTTACAGGAAATTTTTAATGTTGAATTGGGTTTGCCCATTTCAAGTTTGGTGCATGAGCACTTAAACCCATCATCAGCCTGGTCTATACTGTTTCATCCATGTATATAAAAATCACTGTAGTGTAGTTAGATATACAACATCTGAGGTGAATATGTAGTCCTCGCAATTTTGTGCTCAAATTGTTATAAAATAATACAGCATTTGCCATATTAGAGCCAAATTTCATGGTTGCGTGATTTCTGTAGTACATTTGTCTGTAGCAAATTTGTGCTATATGAGAAGGCAAAGAATCAAAGCACTGCTGTCTTAGGTCTAATAGATCTGTAGGTTTAAGAAGAAAAAGTGCTAAGAATTTACTGCTGACACTGAAGTGAAAAACCTAAATTCTCAGTGGTTAGAAGCAATATGTGTCAAAGTACAGTATTGACAGGTTAGCTCTTCAGTACAGAAAATGAATCTAATACTACTAATTTACATACTGCCATTTATCTGTTCATACTATTTTTTATGGGGCAGCCAAGTGTCATTCAGCTAGGCTGTGAGGATAAGGAAAGTATTGCAAGGAATTAGAATACTAGGTGTATATAGTATTTGGGGATCAAGTCCTTGTTTGTTCTGGAGGAGTGTACAGCAAGAGAATAAAATGAAGTAACTGTGAAAGGCAGTGTCTATTCCCACATTTGGAGACATTCTAGTATTTTTATACTTATTTTAGGACACAATTATGGTATCAGATCACCTACATCATTAAAGGTGTGGTAATTGACAACGCTGGTTTTCTTTTCTCATCGTACCCGTTCCCTTGCCAGTAACTGCATAGCTAGTTCTATGGCAGCCAAGATGGAAACTGAGGATATACTAAAGAAATATTACTGTGCACTTAACTTCCCCTTTCACTTAGAGATCTGCTACTGACCACAGTACTTATTTTACATGGTGGCAGCAGCACAGAGAGGATAGAAAGTGGACAGATGGCTTTGGTAGCCTCATGTCCATGTTCTAGGAGCAGAAGGAAGTGGGAGTTGCGGACAGCAGAAACTCCTTTACCTCTGCTGCAGCTCTCTTAAAGCTCTGTCTGTTATCCAAATCCCATTTGTCTCATTGAAATACCACTAGAGGCTCATTTGACTCCTCCTAGCCACCATTAACTTGATATGTCAGTCCTGCTCTTCCACCGTGCCCTGTTCTCTGAAATGTCATTGTCTTGCCACCACAGAGGTGTTTGGTTTTTTTTTATTTCTCCATATTGTGAGCCTTGACCCAGCTCTAGTTATTCTTGTGTATCAGTCTCGATGTGTGAATGTTTATTTTATCTGCCTGTTTGGTGTTCAAGGAATGTCTGGATGATGCTCTTAGTCATATGGTTTAGTTTTAGGTAGTCCTGTGAGGAGCACAGAGTTGGACTTGATGATCGTTATGGGTCTCTTCCAACTTGAGATATTCTAAGATCTAAATTCTAGAGAATTCATTGCTCTATTACATGCAATAGCGTAGCAATCTTAAGGTGACAAACTTCAATATGCATTTAAAAAGACATGATTAACTATGAAATTTTTAAAATTAAGAATAAATCTTTTCTTGTTACTAGATATTGCTTTTAATTAGAGTTAATCTAATACATGACAATGACTAAAAGTATACCTAGTCATGATAACGAGATTAAATTTGTTTCATTTCAGGCTGACCTATGTTAAACATTAGTCAAGGATGTCACAAAGGACATATTCTGACTTCATTTACATAATACAATCCTTTTTGTATCTTGCATCCAATTAAACAAAATATAAGTAATATCTCAAAGCTACCGTTTTCTTTTTTTTTAGTGTATATGGGTCAAGATGGCCATTTTGGATCATGCGAAAACAAGTACTGTGGTCTGGGTAGGCACTGCGTTGTGAATGGGGAGACTGGCCAAGCTGAGTGCCTATGCATGGAGCACTGCAAGCCGCATTACAAGCCCGTGTGCGGTTCTGACGGAGAATTCTATGAAAACCATTGCGAAGTGCACAGGGCTGCCTGCCTGAAAAAACAAAAGGTCACCATTGTACACAATGAAGATTGCTTCTTCAAAGGTAAGCGTGGCTGAACAATATCTGGAATATTGCTATCAGGTATGTGTTTTCAAGCAGTTCAATTAAAGCTCTATAGAGGCTGCACCGAGTGTACAGTGAATAATGACTCCAAGTTAATACAGTATCTCACTCCAGAGATATCTTATGGATTTTTTTTTTCTTTTTATTTGTACTCAGTGCTCTGGGCAATCACCCCTTTTTAACCTGAATAAACCAGTTGTCTCTTGGAAATTAATCCACAGTAGCTTGTCTTACAAATGTGGCTATTGACCTCATTTATCTGAATGTACTTACAGTCCCAAAGGCCGAAGGATATTAATCTCTGTTACAGGAAAAACAAAATTTAGGATTTCAGAGGGGTTTTGTAAGGCTGCAGGACCTGTGCTCGTATTTGGTGTTGAAGTTGATAGACCAGTAGCTTGTTCATGGCTAAATGGGTCTTCCTTGCTTTGAGTTTGGACAATGAAGAGTTTACTTGCATATTTACCAAAGCATGCAAGTTTAGCTACTTTTTAATCTTCTGAATGCTGACAGATGCCAGCCTGAATGCTGGGAGATATACCTTATGTTATGCATCTTATACTGAAGATGTCAACAATTACAATTTGCTCTTTTTTGTGTAATTTCAGCACACCTTGCAGGTTTCTGGAACTCTGCCAATACAGACCTTGATTAAGCATGTTTATAGTACTTTGCAGCATGTTTTTACTGGCTAAAACAGGCAGATGGCTTTTTTTTTTTTTGGAGGGGGGATGTTTTTAAATAAGGCCATTTTTAATGCGCCTACCTAGGGGTTGAATTCATATACTTTTTTAAAGGCTGTCCTATTTTTGTTAACATTGTTATATGTTGTGGATACAGTTGCATTTTCAGTAATAGCAACTAATACCTACTACCACCACAGAAAGAAGTCTACTAAAATATTTCTGTTAAATGGAATTTACCTTTGTAGGAAACATTCATTTAAATTGCAATATTTCACTTAAATTTTAATCAGAATTTTAAAGATTGTATTGTAGTATAAGGTTGTTCAAATGGATTCAATTTTAAAATTTTCAAAGTTGAATTTTTCACTAAGTTTATGGTTGAGGAGTTGTCCTTTAAATGAAAGGATGGGCTTTCCTTACCAAATCCAAACATCCCAGGTCATGCACAAATACCAATATCTTTATTATTATGAAGGGTTTTGTAGTACAACAATTGAATACTGGGGGCTAGGGTCGGGGGGAACCCACCAAACGTTATCTTTTGTTAAGAAGAACTTGATTAAATAAAAAAATATAATGCTTGCACAACTGGGCTTTCTATAATTGTTTCTTGCTGAGTAAATGGGGTGACTGCCAAGGTGAAGTGCCTTTTGTCCTTTGCCTCCTTCAACATACATGTTAAGCTCAGCAACTTCATCAAAATATGTTAAGGGTTCATAGGTTAAAAGGGGTGTGTGGAAATCTTATAATGGGAAATAACACTTGTAAATAATAGTGAAGGTTTAAATTTGTTCAAAACTAAATGTGGACACTGTATAAAATTGATATAACATCACAATCTATGGACTTCAAGTAAACAGCCTGTGTTCTGAGGTAATGGAAAATTAAAATTTGATTTTAGGAGTATAGCGTATGGGGCTTGTAGGGAATGGTTTGTGCAATAACAACAAAACATGAATGCTTCTGTCTTGTGTTGTAACAATCACAATCTCTTTAAAAAAAACTAAGAACTATGTTTTCCTAAGTAGGTTTAAAAAAAAAAAAAACAAACCACACTTTTCTTTTGTTTTAGATGATGCGGTACTCTGACAGAATAAATGACAGTAACAAACACTAAAATGTTTAAATTTATGGGGCTAACTTCAGTTCTTTGGTGTGCTATATACAATACAAATAAATTCAGAGCATATTTCTGAAAAATTAATGTTTCTTTTTCTGAGGGGGGAAAAAGTGGTGCGATTTATTTAATGAAATGAAAAGTGAGACAGTACTTTAGACAGCATTTGGATGATATTTGTAGCTAAAGTTTTGTTAGCTCATCTTTACATTTTAAATTTACCACATTAGTTTCGTATCTATTGTAGTGGACAATGGAATATCTGAACAGTGTTCAACTTCAAACACCTAATTTAGATGCTGGATTGAAACAGTAGGTTTCTCCTTTAGTCAGTGCCAATATTCAGAAAAGCATTAGGGTATCCAAGTGACTTGCTCTGAGTTGCCTTCTGAAAACTGTTATTTATCAAGATACTTAAATCTTCTAATTTGAGCACTATAACGAGTTGCCTACAAATAGTGTAAAATATTTCATTTTCTCTCTCCTTTCTCATTTTATGTTGACTTCAGCAGTGTTAAACAGATGAGAGTGGGGACAGTTATTTTCCTTTAATTTATTTGATATATATGGGCCTTACCAATCTCAATTTCTACTTTGTTAACTTCAGCTCATTCATTGCTGTAGTGCAGCACAGTGATGTTGAAGCATTGTTGCCATTCATGACTTGAATATGTCCTCCAACATTCACTCTATCTATATAGTAAAGGAGCCAGAAGTTTTAAAACTATTTTTGTGCAATTCCTTCCTTTTACAAAACACTTCTGAGGTAGGCACTAGTAGGTTGCCTTCAGTAGGGCTGAAGTCCTACCAGTTATTAGGTCAAAAAAATATTAAAAAGCTAATAGGAAAAAAACCCTCAACAGTGGGACTCCTGGATAGAGAAGCTGAACCCCATCGCTATTGGTGGTGTCGGAAGGGCACTGCCACACATCCTTCTTGTTAGTTTAGCTGGCATCCTCTAGCACAAATGATCTCACTTCAACGAGCTGCTTCTGAGACCAGAAAATTTCAAAAAAGATCTTACATTCAGAAAACAAATATTCTGAGCATTTTGTTTAGTCTTTCACTTGTTAGGCTTTCACTTGAAAGACTTTAGTCTTCCATTTGTTTAGTCTTTGTTTCAGATCAAACAACTGTGTACTTGGTCACTTTATTGATTTTTTTTTTTTAATTTTTTTGTAAATTTCATCTGGTCTAAACTTTATCTCTAACGAGGTCATGCTTTGGTGTTTTTGGGTTTCAAATCCTTATACTGGGTTGATTTTATTTTCTTTTTTTTTTCTTGGGAAATATTTCTTCATGGATAGATTTTAAGTTTTAGATAGATTGGGTACTGAGCTCAAGATAGAGAAGCTGAGAAATACACCTTATTTAAAAGAGTAAGCTTACTAGAAAACATTTCAGTATTCTGTGTCTGGAGAATAAAATTTTATAAACAAATGTTCTATATACCTGATTAACATTACAATAGCAGCTAATAGCTATAATTATTTAAATAATACATCTTGTAACCAAATGATTTATAGTTGATCTCAAACATCATGAGTTCTGCTTAATGGTTTGAAAATGGCCCTTTTAAACACTTACATGATGAATGGAGTTAAAGGATTGACAATGGAGTTGAAGGATTGACTTGCTAAATGAAAGAGGTCTTTGGTTTCTATGTTGAAACTACATTAACATCACCGAGAAATGTATGTCTTACCTAAGTTGTGAATGAAACAACACAGACAAACATCAAATCCTTCACAAAGAGCCATGTCTGAAACATTTGATAAATGCGTTTTGAGGTAGTGAAAGCTACCTATGTCAAAGCTGTACTCTCCTGATATGATGTTTTTCTAAACTAAAACTTTAGATTCTTGTCCCTTACCTGTCTTTTTATGTAGATTATTTATCACTAAATCTGTTAGTTACAGTTTTCTTCTTTTGATTAGAATATATGAACTGTTCTTCCCATTCCTGTGTCTGACATGGGCATGCCCAGCTCAATTGGACTCCTTTTTTCATTGTCACTTGCTATATTTATTTGCCTACACTAAATTAAATAAATCATACTTTTACTAAATATAGAATCATAGAATATTTTGAGTTGGAAGGGACCCATAAGGATCATTGAGTCCATCTCCCTGCTCCTCGCAGGACTACCTAACACTAAAGCAAACATCAGCATACTCCCTGCTGTCCTCAGGCTCAGGTGCTTTGGGCTACAGCTGCCAGTTTGTGCAGGGACGGGACCAGGGGTTCCAGTTTGTACTGGGACTGGGCCCAGACTGTACTGGGAGAGGGTCAGGGCATCCAGTTTGTACTGGGACGGGGCCCAGTCTGTACTGAGACAAGGCCAGGGGATCCAGTTTTTACTGGCACTGGGCAAAGACTGTACTGGGAATGGAACTGGAGGATCCAGTTTGTACTGGGACAGGACCCAGTCTGTACTGATAAGGGGCTGGGGATCCAGTTTGTACTGCGATAGGGCCCAGTCTGAACTGGGAGTGGGCTAGGGGATCCAGTTTGTACTGGGATGGGATCCAGTTTTTACTGGGAGGGAGCCAGGGGATCCAGTTTGTACTGGGATGGGGCTCAGTCTGTATTGGGAGGCGGCCAGGGGTCCAAAAAGTACTGGGACATGGCCCAGTCTATACTTGGAGGTGGCTAGGGGATTCAGTTTGTACTGGGACAAGACCCAGCATGTGCTGGGAGGGATCCAAAACAGACCTCTGCACGTTCAGAGCCCCAGTGTTGGTGGGCCTGCCAAGGGACTGCTAAGGGAAGGTGAGTGCCACCAACAGCTTTCAGTCCTGGCCATTTGTGTGTGGGAGCCCAAGGTGGTGGGTGTCCATTTTGGACCTGGGCTGCAGCAAGGGTGAGGGGGTAGGTGAGGATGACGTGGTAGAGCAAGCGCAGAGCCCCTTCCCCCTGTGCTGCCTCCCTGTGACAGAAAAGTTTTCTTGCACCTTGCCAGTTAAGACATAGAAAGGCTTTCCCTGTGCTGACTCATTACAACACAGAAAGGCTTCCCCTCTCCTATCTTGGTACACCGCAGGAACCCTTACCCCAGCAGGACACAGAAAGGCTTTCCTTGAGCTGGCTCATTTCATCACAGAAAGGCTTCCCCCACGGTGCCTCAGTGAGACACAGAAAGGCTTCTGTCACGATGATTCAGCTATCTTGGAGAGGTCCAGAAGAGCTACCAGGCATGGACCTACCTCTAACATTGACAAAACACCTCAGGTAGCTACCCTGGAGGAGACTGGGGCTGCTACCCAGGACTTCAGCTGTCTCCAGAAGACACACACTCCTGGAGATGAATGAGAGAATTCCTGGAGAGCTAACAGGAATCCTCAGGAATGTAACACATACTCCTATGTACCATGACCTTTATAGAATATTTCTGGAATAAAGGTTACTTCATATGTAAGCTTTTTACTTATAAGTATCTTCTGTAGTATCCTTATGATATTAATGTTATTTTACTTTCTTCTCTTTCTATTTTTGTCTCACTTTTTCATTTGGTGAATCTTTTAATCTGTTAAATTGTCTGTGAGCTTCAGCTTTCTTACTACTATTACTAAAATGGCTAGATCACTGAGGACTGCTGTAATGTTTGCTTTTCAGTCTGTTCCCAAAAGAGAAAGTAGTATCAGCAGCAAACTTTCTTACTTAAGTTTCTAAGTTGTTCAGGGCAGTGAGGATTAGAGCTGACTATGAACAAATTCAAAAGGGGTATGGGCAAACTGGAAAAAGTTCAGATGTCAACAAGAATGATCAAAAGTATTAAATAGCTTATAAGGGATAAGCTTATGAAATCATCAGGGCATGCTAAGTGTGGATATGAGTAGATTGTCTTGTATTCCGATAAAAGAAATAAAAGTTATCAAATAGGGCAGCAGGAACAGATTCAAAACAAGCTTTTGTGTTTGTTTTATACACAGCAGATCTCATGAATAAAAGCAACATAGGAGTTCACAAACAGACTTTGCAAATACTAGGGGAAAAGCTGTAGGCCCTTTCTTTTGAAAGAAGGCTGGGAGAAGCGAGTTGAAGTAAACTAAATCCTAACAGTAGCTCATAGAAAAAAATTAGAACACCGGTCTAGCCTCTCTGGTGACTGCACCAGGATTAGTTCAAAGATTTTTTTTTTTTTGGGGTGTGTGTGATTTGTGACCTGGGTGAGTGTGGTCTTAGACTGGTTCCTAAAATATTGACACATTCATTTAGAAGCACTGACATCTATTTCATCTGATTTGATGTTCATATACTTCAAAAGCAAGCATATGTCTCTGTTGTTTTATGAATTTAACTTCTGGAAATATGTCATCTGGTCTTAAATATAAATCTTGAATGCCCACACTCATTATTTTGTGTTGATCATTAGCCAGTCTTTCAAAAGAAATTTAGGATCTGTTAATCTAAATGACTTTCTGGTGCATTGTTTTCATTGCAACAGAACTTGTTTCTAAGACATCTAAGATGTCTGCTTTGTTTCTCTGGCTATCAGCTGGCTTCTCCGAAGTTCTCAAAAACATCATTATTATACTCTTTCTGAAAGCTTGAATTCCTGCAGATAGCATACACCCTTAAGGTTGCTGCTGATAGACTGTCAAGCTTCAACTATCACTGCAGCTGTATATTCAACATAAACTGGATTATGAAAAGAAATATGAAAAATCTTTCAGAACTATTGGAGGACTAAGAAGTAAGAAAGATTCTGCTTGATCTTAAAACATGCTTGATAGAGCATAGGAATTGTTTGTCTTATATTAGGAATGCAGCCCATGATCCACATGTTCACTTTAGTGCAACACTTATGATTTAAGATGAATTTCTTAAGTATGACTTCATGCAGGGATTGTAGATTTTTTTTTTTAAACTAATAACATTAGTAATTGCACATTCAGGGTGGTAAAAATCAGTTGTGTTAATGGCAGGTATATATTCTGCTTCTTTCATCATTTTTTGTTGGAAAGTGATGCTCTAACAAATGGAAAACTGGTTCTTCTTATTGCCTTTTGAAACCATGACCTGAATTTTAGTACTGTTCCTCTAGTTTGCTGTCCCCATGTGATTAATTTTCTTGAGTTGCATTGCTCATGGGATTTGGAAGACTGTCATTGTTTTTCTTCAAGCATCTGTGCAAGATTTGTCACAGATCTCTCTCTCAAATTGCATACAATTGTCTTAAATTGCCTAAACTAACAGAGATGCAGGGCCTACATATGTAATATCTGGTACTGAATCTGCAGAGTGAAGTTGAGTGCAAGATACTTATGAGAACATGCATACAACGTGCTTAATTTAAAAACTAAACATTCAACATACCCTGCATTCATTGTGGTTGGTGGTATTGTACGACTTTGCAACTAAAGCCTAGAACTCTACTTTTTTTCCTTCCTTTGAATTAAATTCATACTTCTGAAATGTAGAATGGGGCAGTGACAAACCTCAAACACACTATAAATGTAGGAGATTTTTTGACTGGCTAAAGTCATCTCTTATTTTCAGTAGGTGGAGCAGTCCCAATCTTTGTATATTAATACCTTCAGCACTGGAATAAATGTGTTAATAAGCTCTACCTTATTATGTATTCTGCATTCATATAGTGATGAGGAATCAGTGTTCACTAGATAATCTCTGTACAAAACTCAATGATGTTTAAAATTGCTTGTAGGGGCATCGCTGCTTTTTGTTACCACACAAAGAAATGGGTCTATAGACATCACAGATTTTCACTGGTAGAAGAATTTGAATATTAAAACTTTTTCTGCTTCTAGCAATGATGTTGAATCTGTTCAAAGAAGCTGCATTTATACTGAAAGCTGCCTTCTAAAGTCTGTGTCAAGTCACTGTATCAGACAAGCAACATTTTAAATGCAGATGTGATTACCCGGATTGTCTATTGTCTTAGTGTAGATGGCAACTCAGTGCCTATTTGTGATAATATACTTTACTTACAAACTATATGATCTTCAGGAATTTGAATGAAACTACATTTAGTGGTTTTGGTTTTGGTGTTTGGTTTGTTTTTTTTTTTTCCTTCTCCAAGTAAATGGGAAAGAGGGTTTAAGGGGAGAAAAAAGAAATAGTTTTAGTGATTTTTTTGGCTTAAAATGGAGATACTGTGTTTGCATGAGCAGTTTCACAAATGCTTACGACTCCTATGTATTTGCCAAATATAATACAATAGTTCTTCGAAATCAGTATACCTGCATAATATTTACTAGAAAAAAAAAAACAACCTTAAACTTTTTCATTAGAAGTGCATATATTGTTCATTCTTGCTCTAAATTAAGTTATTCTTGGACATTGTGTTTTTTATGTAAAGTGCCTCATTCACCTTATTTTACTATAACAAATATTGCATAAAGTTCAAGTTTGCAGTTCAATTTGCATTTGGTTGAATAGTGCAATGGTAGTTAATTCTAAGTGTTATTTATAGAAGCAGATGATGTGCAACTATCTTTTAGCATTCCTTCCACACAAGGGACCATGATGGGAGAGGGACCCTGTAGCATAGGACTGATATGATGAGAAGTTAAAGGGATGAGCCAGCGAAGTGCCCTTGTGACAAAGAGGGCTAATGGTATCCTGGGCTGCATTAGACAAAGTATTGCCAGCAGATCAAGGGAAGTGATCCTTCCCATCTACCCAGTACTGATGAGGCCACACCTGGAGTACTGTGTCCAGTTCTGGGCTCCCCAGTGCAAGAGAGGCATGGGCATACTGGAGAGACTTCGGTGAAGGGCCACGAAGATGATTAAGACTGGAGCACCTCTTCTATGAGGAAAGGCTGGGACTGTTCAGCATGGAGAAGAGAAGGCTTGGGGGGATCTCATCAATGTATATAAATACCTGAAGAGAGGGTACAAAGAGGATGGAGCCAAGCTCTTTTCAGTGATGCTCAGTGAGAGGACCAGAGGCAATGGACACAAACTGAAACACAGGAGTGTCTGAACATCAGGAAACACTTTTTTTACTGTGAGGGTCACCACTGGCACAGGTTGCCCAAAGAGGTTGTGGAGTCTTCCTCCGTGTAGATATTCAAAACCTGACTGGACATGGTCCTGGGCAACCAGCTCTAGGTGGCCCTTCTTGAGCAGGGGGTTGTACCAGATGACCTCTGAAGGTACCTTTCAACCTCAAACATTCTATGATTCTGTGGATAAGTGTCTCCGAAAAACACCCTTACTTATACATCTTCGGTCTGGTTTTGAAGGGCAGAAAGTAGTGTGCAGTGCTCCACTTCAGCCAGTAGTTTCCAGTACTGTTGAGAGAGAATTGGAGAGAACAGAGGAAGAGAAACAGAAGTAAAGTTCTGGCAAGTAGAGTGATCAGTGGAGAGGTAGCATTAAAGTCCTACTGGTGCCTTCCCTTGTAACCTGGTAATTTGGGCCTGCTGTTGCAGCTAGGACAATGCAGATCACAGAATAGATTTTCTTTGCTCTTCTCCTGCTAATTCAATACTGTCATAAAAGTGTTGACGCATTGCTAGGAGTACAAGGATTGTACGAGTATGGTTCAAATAGTCTCTGCATCCTCAATTTCTGTGCTTATATGACCTTTAAAAAAAAAAAATTAGAAAAGGCAAAAAAGCCACCACACAACTCTACAGCATTCTAAAATAAATATTGGTACTGTCTAATATTGAGAGTACTGAATGTGCTCAAAACTGGAAAAATAATAGGCAACGGTAGCCCATAAAGTAACCACACAATGACTGCATGCACTCCAAACTTAAAACTTCTTGCTGCCAATTATAATTCTTCAATTATTTTTATAAAATCAGATTATTTTTAAATATTAAATTGGGTGGTATGGGATAGTGAAAATTGTTACACAATAAATCAAACTAAATTTAAACTGTTTTTTCATAAATTTATAATAAACAGAGGAAGTCTTGCCTTTAGGCAGACATTTAAGTGAGATATATTTTTTCAGTTGAGAATAACAACAAAGCATTAAGCCAATGCACGTTGGTTGGTTTGATGCAAACTTTTTAGAGTTTTAATTAAAATCATGTCAGAATTATCATTAGGTCTTGTGGGAAATTTGTCTGATGGAACATATTGTTGGCCTTTAAAAATCATTAGCAATTGCATACATATACAAGGCATTGGCATACTATTTGTAATTCAAGTTGGCTAGTATATGGTATACCAACTGAAAAAAGCAATAGCTTCTTTTACGAACACTGGAGAGAAGTAGGCATGCAAAAATGGTCCTAAATTTCCATTTCTGACTCCAGTAGCTAATAATTGACAGGGAAAGTAAATCTATAGTGGATAAAACCTCTAAGTTAAAAGCTGCCTCTTGTGGTTTGCCATTTACTTTCCCTTAATATAGTAGAAATATTTGTGGGTTCACAGTAAACAAAACCTAGGAAAGTAGTGTTGCCTTTTCAGGATTGGTTGGTTGTTTTTAATGTGTAGTGCCTGAGTGGAACCCGAGAAATGGGATATGATTCCAAGTAACTTAATCTACGTAGTTGGCAGTACCTAGTTCGGGCAAAATTCTATCAATTTCTGTAAATATGGTAGTTTTTTTCATGCTTCTTGGAATCTTCTAGAAAGTGCAGAATATAAGTAATGAGGTGTAAGAGCTGGGCACTTCTAAAATCAAATTCTTAGTAGATGACTACCTAGATAACTTCCAGTTTTTCCCTTCGTTTCATCTCATCTTGTGACTAGAACACATTGTGGTACAAAGATAACTTCCCTCCACCTCCATCTATGCTTATGATGACAGCTATCAGTGTTTTTTGTTTTTTGTTTTTTTTTAATTTTCAAAGTTAATGTATGGGCAAGTGTGAGAAGTGACCAGAAAAGAATTAGCTACAAGCTGTTTCTAACAGAAGATGACTTTGGGTGGTATGCTCTGTTAATTGTGTCATAGACAGGTAAATAAAATAACTAAAGTAGCATGATTTTGATGAACATTGTAGTGTATATATTCTATTTATTGCCAGGACTTGGCGGGTTTTATACATTAAATATATTACCTTAGTTTAAAAAAAATAAGGTAGGTAGTTATACCACTGTAACAGAAAGCATTACAAACAAAAGACAATAATTTGAAGCTTGGTAGAGACCTATAATAAGTGGAGTGATCGAATGACAGCATTTTGTTTATTTGTTATGGAATTGTTGATGCCATATAATAATCCTTTTAACATAGACTAGAATTAAAAGAGATCATATTATCAATAAGGGGCAGGCTTTGTCCTGAGATAAAACAGGCTTGGCTCATATTGAAATTTCTATGGAATGGCCCAAAGAATCCTCCAGCTGAAATTGATTTTAAAAGATTAATTTCAGGAATTCAAAATAGTTAATTTTTGCCTCAGTCTTAGTTCTTTCTTTGTTTGACTCTGAACTTCTCCCTTTTGCTGTCATTGAAATCACAGAGCTTTGCTACTGATATTAAAAAAAAAATTAATATTTATAGAATTTATATTGAAGTTTTTTTAAGAAACTAGATTGCTTAAAAAAAAAAGTTACTTGAGATTAGAAAATGTTTTTACTGTCATTGGCCTTAGCAAATATACTCTTCCTGATACCCAAGCATAGAGTAAATGAAATTTTATATATTGGGCAATGAAATCTAATTACGTCCTTTAGTTTTCTCTTTATCTGGAATGATAACATGGATTTAATTTAAAATTGTTGAAAGCAAACAACAGAAATAAAGGAAAACAGATTACAGCAAAAATAGGTTAAAGTGTATCCCAAAGAAATAAGCTAAAGTAAAATTATACAAAACTTCCACTTGCTAAGAATGATGTTTTATATTTTTGCGTTTACTTGTATTGGTTTTGGGTGCAATTAAATCCTGAACTATATACTGCCAGGAAAGTTTGTCTCCCTCAGGGCTGGAACAGATGGTGGAATTTTTTTTTTTTCTTTCCACCATTTAGAGACCAAGACTGCTGAATCTCTAGAAGAGAAACTGTTTTTGCCAAAGAAAACTGCTGATGTTGGCCTTAAAGCAGTAGAGTTCTTAGCTGTATTCTCTATAGGGTTATTACTAAAGACTTCCGGTAAATATGCAGTGTATTGAAGCTTTGCTATTAGCAGTGTTTTAATACAGATTTGATATCTATCTAATAACATTAGTTGTATAGAATAGAAAAAGTGCTACTGACTAATAAAGTTGCAAGTTTTCATTTCTTCTTCAGCCTTTGTTTGTCAGGATATTTCACTGTGCAAGGAGGAAGCTATGAATTTAGCATTTCCCAGTCATCACTTTGGTAATTAAAAGAATAACAATCTAAATACACAGAGAATCTCAACTGAACTGTTGTTAAGAATATGGAATTTACCTGTGCTTATGATTAATCCCACCTGGAAAATGAGAAAAAAGCACTCCTGAAGTCTATTAAAATGGCAAGTCTTGTATGTCAGTAAAAAAAATCTGAAAGTGAGAAAAATATTTTTGCGGTGCTAAATACTAATTATGGTCAAGAAGTTGTTTCATTAGTGCTCTTAAACTTAAGACAACTGATGAATGGATCATTTCTTTGTTATTTTTCTATTCCAGCTTCTCTTTGATAGAGGTCCTTGCCATTCGAATGGAACATAAAGACTTTTATTGGTCCCTAATGATGCAAACTATAGTTGTACAATCATCATTTTAGAATATGAGCTCTATGTGCTCTTAGATTTGCTGTCATTTTATCACAATTGTAGAAGCATCTTTAAGTGTATTTGCTTAAGCAGATGGTGAATGGCCACACTGGGAATATATCCATCTTTTTTACTGTATGATAAAGTTTTAAAGCAGAAATTTTAGCTACAGTGGTTGGAAAAACATACTTTTGTAATAAACCTTGTAGGAAAAAACCTGGTAAAAGATTTTGAAGTCCCTAATAATGCTGAACATAGGAAATCAGTATATATTAGATAAATGAGTATAAGTGACTTACGCTATATATAAGAATGCTAATGCTTTCTTTAATCTCTACAATGTTTTTAAATTAAGTATTTTTTAAAGAAATTAGGAATCATGTGTTTCAGATTTTTGTTTACAAAAACCCCTAAGTGCTAAGGATTACTGGAGGGAAAAACCCTTCTACCTGGCATGGAGGTTTCTCTGACGCTGTCATCTGAGTGAACTCAGGGCCTGATTCAAGCCTTCCTACTGAGTCTAATGAAGATCAGGTTCATTGAAGTCAGTCACTTGAAGAATAAGTTGTATATTGCAAGCATGAAAGATGTAAAAGGGAGTCCAAAGGAGGAAATATTGGGTTAAAAGTTTGAAAGGAATTAAGCCTTAAAAAAAAAAAGTAGACTTAATTGGAAAATGTTGTTTTATTGATACTATGCTGTTTGTACCAATAATGTGATGTTTGTTGTTCTTATACAAAATGCAATCAGGTTGGTGCTCTGAAGTCTGGTTTTAGATCACTCTCAGGCCAAGTCTAAGTCTTGAGCTGTCCACTTGTCTTGTTTGCTAATTTTAGTATTCAAATGGAAGGTACAGAATAACAGTAAAGAATAGGAGTAAGGGGGAAACACTCTGAAGATTTTAGGTAGTCTTTCACAGGCCTCATGGTTCGAGCACTAACCTTAAAGTTGAGGAAAAACATGACAAAGAAGCTGTAGCCTAGGTTTTTCATAAAGCTGGCTAATATCCTGCTGCATGGCTGTTCCAGTGACACATTAGGATCCCTGGACCATTTCCAGAGGTGTTGGTGTTGGGTTTGTCTAACATCAGAACAAAAATGAATACTCAATCTTCAAAATATTTTGTCGCGTAAGAAAATTAGTTTTAGGTAGCACATTGACAATGAGTAGCAGAGAGCCGACAATAAGGGTCATAAGGTAATATCATAGAGTGCCTGTATGCTGTTGGTATACCCTGGAATCCTCATCCCTAATGGTGCAGGAACCACGTCCTGATTTCACCCTTACTTACACTTTCCACAAAAGGTAAGGATTAGGGAAAAGGACACAAGTTAGTCAACTTGAATGTTGTCCTGAAATTGTCTCAGGATTTGCCTGAAACATAAATCCAGACCCAGAAGCAAGGAAGAGCTCCTAGCTCCATTGTTCTAGTTGTAGGCATAGTCCCACAGTGAAATGGTGCAGCATTTTGTGAAACTGTCTGTCTCTCAAAGATTGGTGATTTGGTAAACATCACAACTGGTGGCAATTCTTCACTTATAATGGATATGTTTTACCTAATTTTTATGTTTTTGAAATTGACCTCACAGTTTAAATAATTTTTAAAGATTTTCTTGTATGATCCCTTTAAAGTGTTTTAACACAGGTTTAAAAGTATTCAGAAAATTCTGATGCTTTGAAGAAATAAAGTTAGACTTGCTTTGTTTATCTCCAGTGTTGTACAGAATATGTACTTGAAAAAAAACCAAAACAAGAGATCAGAAGGAACCCATATTACATTTCCTGTGCCTGCTGCGGGGTGGGTTGTTTTTGTTTTTGTTTTTGTTTTTTTTTTTGCTTAATACTGTTTGTATTAGACTAGCAAGTAACTCTGGAAACAAAAAAATAAATGCATTTCCATTAATCTCTTTTGCTCTCTGTGGACTTATGATAAGGTATAGTCCTGTTCCTAGGCAGCAGGGAGTCTAAATAAACCAAAGATAAAAAGACATTAGTAGTTTAAGTCTTAACAGTTGACGGGGAGACCCAGGAGCTCAACTGAAATATCTAGTAATAACAGCTTACAACCTTTACTCATTCTCATAATTCATAGATAAATGAGCATATGTCTATGCACGGTATGTATAGTCTTTAGAGTTGTCTTGGTATCCTCTTCTTAACACCTGTACATACATACATAACTTTAATATCAGTTAAAAAATCTCTGACCTCCCCCCAAAAATAGTGTTTAAAAAAAAGAGAAAAAAAAAAAATCATTGCTTCATTTTGTCAGTTGTTTTATTCTATTTGCCAATATTAGTGGTGGTGGTGGCAGTGAGGACACTTTCAAGCCTTGTGGGGCCTGGATGTGCATCTTAACATTCCTATTTCATACCGTGAAAGATCTGTGGATGGGGCTAGTCCATGGTGTCCATTTTGCATACTTGTTTCTGGAAGATGAAAATCTGGTTATACTGACTAAAAAGAGTTATTTCCCTGAACAGTGCTGTTACTTAGACGGTCAGTGGATTGGGACTCTAGGATGTCTTGTGGATGCATTTTTCAGTCTAGGTCTACTAAGAATATTTTCCTGAGTTGTATACAAACGCTTTATCATGCATTCTGGACCTTGAAGTGAAAGGAATTTTTGAACTGAAAAGTGAATGGTGGCATAGATAAATTTCTAATTTTGTGCTTGTTTTTGTTAAACTTCAGACAGTGCTTTACTGCTATTTTGACAAAGAGAATGGGACTCTGAAATGATAATTTGATAGCACAGAAAATTTATGCAGAGTTCACCTGATGAATGGTTCAATACTTGCAGTATTTAAATGCTCTTTTATAATGCATAATTTGAGGACTTGCACTTTCAGTGCAGAAGGCTGAATGGGGTATTGTTATTTCTAAAAGCCAGAGAGGAAATCAAAGAATAAAGGATCTTAATTCTCTGTCTCTTATAAGAGAAAGTGAGTGTACATAATATTACAAGTAAAGGTTAAATACCTTCTTTTTAATATGTAACCCTTTTTATTTGCTTATTGGACTAGTGGCGAAGAGGAGGCTCACTTCACAAGAAGTTGAATGCAAAACATGGTAATTACTTGTGCAAATAGAATTAATGGGAATGTTCACTGAAAATTCTTTCATTGTCGCTGAAAAATTTTATTTTGAAACATAATTCTCTTTAAAAATTGTAATAGTGGCAGAAAACAGATGGACAAAGCTTTTCTTTGTATAGAGCTGAATAGATGCAATACTACAAAGCCAGGGCAATCAATCCATACAACATGTATAATAAGGCCTAATAACTCTCCAGAAATGGCATCAGCTTAAATTTATTTACAATATTTATTTATAAGCAAGTCTATAAAAAAGGAAAGAAAAGATTGTTCAGACAAAAAAAGCTCCAAATAAAAGTTAAATATTTAGAGCTGAGCATGCTATCTTTTCACTAAATAAGAACTGTTATTATGCAGGTGATATAGTACAGCCACAATTTTGACCAATCAAAAAAGGATTCTTTTGGTAAAGTTAGAAACACAAGTTTCTGTGGAAAGAGAGTAGAAGGAATAACTTGCATTTTCTCTTCTAACTTAAACTTGTTATTTTACTTTTTGCTTTGCAGTACACTGCTGTGTTGCCTGATCATTGGGAGTGTTGTAGTGTGTGATTTTTTTTTCCTTATGTTCCAAATGATTTGCAAGAATTTTTACAGTTATTGTCTTTTTTTTTCAGAAACAAAAGCTCAAAACTGCCAAAAGACTGAGAAACTGGGATACTAAAATGGAAATAAAAGTAGAGTCACAGTCCTTAAAAAAAAAAAAAAAAAAGAGGCAAAAAACCTCCCCAAAACCAAACCAACCAACCAAAAAAAAAAAAAAAACCACAAAACCACAACAGAAGAAACCCCCACAAAACAAAGAAACTATCAGGCTGGAATTTCTGTCAAGACAAATTCTAAAAAATCGACACTACAGACATTTCACTCTTTTCCTTGGCATACAAATGTTGGTTTCTCCAGTCTGTGAATTGGCTGGCTGGGTACTGCCCTTGTTCTCTCAAGTCTGTCACGCTCATGAGATCAGCAGTAGTCAGTCATGCCACAAAGTAGCCCAGAATGAACCACTGATATTCGTTTAAAGGTGGTTTATCTGAATACTAGATTAAAAAGCATCCTAGAATCAGAGGTCTTACAGTAGCACAGGTATTCACAGCCTATGATCATTATTTCCTCTTTAATCTTTTCCTTGATATACACAATTGAGCTAGGTAATGATGTTCTCTGAGGGCTGAAAATGGGCATCTACTCCTTGACTGTGTGGGGGGTTTAAGTGTCTTTTCATAGGAGTGGTGGAAAACCCATGGGTGGCTTTGAGCGGTAGTTTCTCTTCTGATCTGAGCTGTTGGAAAAAAGAAAGTTATCTATGTGCAGGTGAAAGGTTGTACAATTATCTAATAGCAATTCTCTGCATTTCTCAATGAGAGATCTCAATGAGTTGTGCTCTCAAAAGTATTTCTGAGTGCTGGGAGGAGGCTAAACACACTTTAGTCTGCTTGTTTCAACAAATCACTATGTTTTGAAGTTCAAATTAGCACATTCCTAACACTACATTTTTAGTGTATGCACATTTCAAATACTCCTAAATTGTTACTCTGGGAATATTGGCTCAGGACTCTGAAATGTAGACTGTGTTACAATTGCCAGAGAAGTGAACTGTGTTCTTCCCTTTAAATTCTTGTGCTTATTGGTAATTGAGGAATAGTGATGTTCAGCAGAGTGTGTAGGTCTTTTGAGGATCAGGTAGAGCTAACACTAGTTTGTAATGAAAACTAGCACAGGGACGGAGATTTCCTGAGGAATGCCACTTCCTCTTGACAGACTTCATAGGTCTCAGTCCAGAAAAAATCAAGTCTACTGGTATATTTTGTGGGTTTTCTTCCCTGTGAGACCGTCCAAAGTTGAAGAATTTTTCTCCCTGAATGACTTGAAGGGATTTATTTTCTGTCTCGAAGAGGATGCACTTCCATTGTGTGAAACCACTATCTTCCTTTATATTTTAGGGAATAAAATCCAGCAGAGATACTTCACTGAGTCTGGGAATTTTATTTTTCTGCTTTGTTCTGCATTTTGAAAACTGCATCAGTGAGTTATTTCCCTCTTTTACATGGCAAGTGTGACAGTTGAGATAAATTGCTGTCGCCTCAGTGTTCTGTTGTTTAGTATTCAGGATCTCCTTGGTCTTTCTTGAAGTGACCTTGGTCAAGGTTTTTCCTAAGGTTGAACTTTTCTTTGTCATCTTCATCAGAGTCTCTATGGCTGTACAAGGAATTGTAATGCACTGGGATTTCAACAGTGGACTCATTTTGTTGTGTAAGTTGTAAGGTTTTATTCTGAATCGCTGTTTATAGTGCAGTAGTTGCTGAAGCCCAGGTTATCTAACCAATTTCTTTGTGTCAGTGTATATAGCTGCCTGATGAAGAAAACTCTTGGTTTGTAAGGCAGATTAGCCCACAT
The DNA here is from genome assembly GCF_000699105.1 of Pygoscelis adeliae. Taxonomy (NCBI): domain Eukaryota; kingdom Metazoa; phylum Chordata; class Aves; order Sphenisciformes; family Spheniscidae; genus Pygoscelis; species Pygoscelis adeliae. The sequence goes on from NW_008824002.1 coordinate 992,059, forward strand.
AGGTTGTTGTTTGTATATATTGTATGCGTGTGTGTATATACAAACCAATAAATAATACTAAATTTATATTCATGTATTTATACATATGAATGTGTTTACAAAGACACCTTGACTGTTGAATTGTGACTGCAGGGGAGGACAATTTACCTTCGCTAATTGTGCATAATTTTTATTTTTAAATCTAGAATGACAATTATGTAACCAGAAGAAAGTGACAGTAATTAGGCAACATTCAATGGATGTATGCTATCACAATCCTTTGGACCTGATAGATGAGAGACACAAACATCATGAGAAAATGACAATTTGTTATAGAGAACTTCCAGAATACTTTAAAAAACAAACAAACAAAAACCCCCAAAAAACAACAGCCCCCCAAAAATCCCAAACCAATGAATTTTAGCTTTAATACAAAAAAAAAAAAGGCTCTAGTGGAGTAGCAGAAATAAAATGTTTGAAGTAGTTAGAGATAAAGAAAATTGTAGTTTATACATGACTGATAAGAGATGGATAAAAAGACAAATCTCAGAAGTTCTTAAGGAAAGAATAAATTGTCTCATTCCTTCTGCCTCTTCCACTTTTTCATGCTGTCTGTGTCCAGAGGTTGCCATGTTATACCACTTCCTCTTAGTAGATACCATTTGTTACACACTGACTTAAATCCAAAGGAAGGATTTATTTAAAGGAGCCTTGATAGTTTTTCCTTGTGCTGCTGAGATTGAGTTTCCATCTCTCTATTTTGAATCTCTGCAGGGAATATTTTCATCAGTGTGAACACTAAATGACCAGTTCAGACTTGCCTATGGAAAAAAGTTCCTTGATTACCTGATTATCATCTCTGCTGACAGTAAAAATTGGTCTGCTCTAAGCAGCATTTTTAAATGTTTTGGCTATCTGAATTTTCTTGACTGCTAATAAGATGCAGGAAGAGACATCGAATAGCTTTGGGATGTATTTCAAAGTACAGGCATTTAATAGCATTTTAACTCCATTTACAGGCAATCGCACCATTTCCTTTCTTAATAGAAACCTCTTAAAGGTAAAAACCTATCAATTGAACTATTTTCAATTTCTTCTGCTGACATCCAGTATCAACTCTCAAATACTTCCCATACCATTATGACAGTCACAGCAATTCAGCCAGCATAATAAATATATAATTATTCCCTTAATTCACAATTTGAAAACAATGCCTTTGAACAGTCCTCCAGACATGTTTTTTATGGGATAATTCATAAAATTTGTTTACATATCTGTAAACCTTTTGCTGACTTATCATAGTTTGGGAATGCACAACATTTTGCCTGCAGCTGCAAATCCAAAAATGTTTTCATTTTAATTGAGTTTATATTATTAAAAAAAAAAAACCAAACAACCAAAAACAAAACCATCATTCCTGGTAAATTATCTGGTATGCAAAAACAACAAAGTTATCACTGGCTAAAGTAAGACAAAGATTGCCGGTAGATATAATGTGGATACACATACAGCACTACTAACGACAAGGACAGGACTCTGTGGTATTTATGATGTAAGGCTTAACATGAAAGCCATGTCAGTGGCTATCTTTCAGCTGACTTCAGTGGCTACTTGAGCAGCTCAGCATAGTGTTAAGCAACAACTTAGCACGCTGACCAGTTTAAATGACTGTGCTAAATTTACCTCGTATCATCAGTCGGTGAATCACTTAATGGTGTTTGGCTGCTTTGCTGTGAATGTAATAATTGAGTTGCATTTCTTAATGCGAAGTCTCAATCTCAGTAAAAAAAGGCTTGTTACTGCCAGTTGCTAGGAGGAGATACACCAAAAGATATAGCTGCCAAATTTTGACCAGCTGTAGGCATTATATGCTGCATAAAATATTTAGTCAGTTCATTTGCACATAATAATTTTAAAAGGATAAAAATGTTTTGCAAATTCATAGATTTATTGCTGACTAAAGAAGTAATATTAGAAATTACTGTAATTAAAATATTCAAATGACAAGCAGCACCAGTGTAAATTTCCCATTCATGCTCTTTAGCCAATATGCTTCATCTCTGATACAGAGCTAACAAAAGTGTGCTCCCCATGGTATATGTCTTGGCCTTTCAGCTGAGTTCAAGGGGAACTTTAAATTTATTGGCAAATAACTTGTTGGCTGTTGCTACTGATAATAGTGGGTGATCTCTAGGATAGAGCTGGACCTTGTGTACCAAGGGTCAGGCAAGAGGTAAGCTCTGTAGAAAACTGCTGCTGTGTCATGGAAGCAGAATCATTTGCATTTCTCAGAGCATAGTAACTCATGCAGTTTGTAGGAGGGCATTACAATTCTTCAAACTTTCCATTTCTTCTGCTGGGAATATGAACTATATTCAGTGGTCTGCCTGAAGTAACATAGTTGTGTTTCTGTTCTACCTTATTTGCTAATATAGAAAGTAATGGAAATTGTAGTTATCTGGTGTAGTTATGTGAGTCTTCAATAGAAGGAATTGTAGCTGCATAGAAATATCAGTAGCAGTCAGTAGAAGAGCCATGTGGCATAGCCAGCTGAAGGCAAAATTGTTGGGAAAGGTTCACACCAGTGTGTATCTGTATGCTTACACTCTCTCTCTCTTCCTCTCCCTCTCTCCCTTTCTTTTTCTTATTGCAGACAGGCATAATGTACACATGCCACTTAGCAGGTCTGCTTCTGTTCTGTCACTATGTGGAGCTACACTTTATTTATACACTACAAACTCAGGCAGGTCTGTGGAGGATAGCCTACCTGTAGTTGCTTGACCATATAAGGTTTAAGGTAGCAGCTACCAACCACCTCCATAAAGTGAACATGAGGCTATCAAGTATCTCTGTTTCTACCTACGTGTACTTTTCCAGAGTGGGATTTAAAAATGCTATGCTAAAATACATCCTAATAAATCAAATTCAGTATCTGAAATTATTTGAACAACTGTGCACAACATATGAGTTTTGCTGTGCACAATACAGAATTCTAATGCTGAACTAGTAGATGATTTACGGATTTACAGTAGGAAGTCAGAAGTAATTAAAAAAAAAAAGCCTGAATTAGACAGGAACAATTTTTGGTAGGACAGGTACTCAGCAGAGTACAGTACTTGCATGTTCTAAGAAGAAAGGGTTAATACCTCTCTAGCCATAGGGAGAGCAATGTCCTGCAGGGGGAGAGACTGAAAATGAGGTCTTAGAACAGGTATCAGTGATGGATGAGTGAAAAAATTCCTTAAGAAGTGTGATCAGAGCTCTATCAGGAGGAATGGATGAACCTGTGACTCAGGCAATTCTGATGCAAGTAGTTGCAAAATAAAGTATCTTTGTAAATCAGTATGAGGGAAAAAATGCTTAAGACTTAAACCCAGAAAAAAATGACAAAAGAAGTCATAAAGAAAATATTTTTCAGACTTGCCGACTGCAGTCTGCAATACAATTAATTCTATGAACACAAATATCATCTAAGCCTTGAGCAGGGAAAGGGATTTTGGAATCTTAAGACAAATATTGTGTGATTGATTTTTTTTCTATATTTAAAACAGATCTTTAAAAGATCCATTTCTGAGCCCTGAATCCTTCATGTCATCTTTCAACAAGAAGGAGCAATACTATTCTGACTAATTAGTTAAGGAAGCAATCGGCATGGAGGTATCCAGGGTGTACCTTGGAAGATTAGTGAATATGAGATCCAAGAGGAAAAACAATTGTAGGAAAACTACATGAGATCTTTAATTGAGGAGCCAGTCATTTTCTGTACACTGCCACAATATTTTAGCTGGAATTTGTAATTTGTGTGCTAGTGATTCTTCCAATAAATTAATTAGATAAAACACTTTTGAGTTCCTGTTGCATGTAACATCAAGAATTTCTGAAAGCATAGTCTGCTTTTGTGCACTGCTGGTTCGAATATGATGTTGGATGGCAAAATGGACTCTGAAAATGGAACACAGCGTTTTTTATGTTTTCCGATGTCTTTTAGACAACTGAGAAGTAGATGTGGTCACACTCAGGCTTAATTATTTTGTTAAATAATCGTTATACTGCTTCTGTCGGAAACTGCTTCTGTCTAAACATAAAAAACACTAAACTGACCTTCTTTGTAAGTATTATAATTTTATACATGGAAGAACACTGGTAGACTTATTTTTCAGGAGATAAACTGTAAAGTGGGACAAATTTATGACATATATTTGACTAATAAGATATGCAAAGTATGTTGTGCCAACATCTATTTCATATTCCATGTACATTATGCAAGGTTAAACTGTTTTAGCTTTTGGAGTTTGAGTTAATGATTCTCATTATTTTTAAATTGTTTCTAAGCTGCAAATATCCATAATGAGTTGGCTGAAGTTTTGTTTTATAAATTTAAATATAAAGCACTGTTTGACTTGAACTGGCGATCATATACTTGGGTTTTGCTTGCTTAGCGGTTTATTACCTGAGGAACATTACATTGATGATGTTTCCATACGGAGTATACTTATTCATCATGGCAGATTTAATGAAACTAAAGACCCCTGAAAAGTGAATATGTGCATGTTTTGTGATGATGTCATGACAAATGATTTTAAAATGTGTTTGCAAGAAGGTAGTGGAATTAGTGTTACATAGGAAGCTTTAATTCTGCATTTCTGCTTAACAATATGGCCTGGCTTACTGTTTCAGACACATTGCTACAAGTTTTATCTGCTATTTCTATGCTTTAGAGAGAAAGCTTTTAATTCTGTGTACCTACTCATGTACCTACTTCACTTTTTCATGTCCTTTTCAAAAATTCACTTAGTTTTAGCTGAACCTATCAGTTAAGTTGGACTGATGCATGCTCAGTGGAAGTTAAGTTTGGCACAAAATAGTCTCCAAAGATTTAATCTGAACTGAATGTGCTGAAGTCCAGAGATGGAAGGTTTGTGCAGAGATCTGTCCTGTGATTAAGTTCCTGATGGAATTTAAGTAGAATAGAAAAAAAGGAGGAGCTACCCTTGCCACTACTCACAGCAATATAGAACAGAATTGAATAGAACCATAAAACATGCAGTATTTCTCTGAATATTATTGCTAAAGTAGACACAGCATTAATGATGGTAATTCTGGCAAATCCACATCCTCAGTGACAGATTTCTCATGTATAGGTTGGGGTTTTTTATGGGTATCATACTGTGAATATCTCTGTACATAAAAGTAGGTGTATATATTATTATTGACAGGAAAGTGATCCAATTGACGTCTCTTTACCAATAAAAGCTATGTAAGATATCATAGTGTCTTTCTGGTGGGTTTTTTTTTTTTTTATATTACTGTGCTTGGGAAAAAAAAATTCTAATGACAGCTGCTCTGTATGCAATATAGTATGCATCTGTCCTATGAGAGTAACCATTTAAATTCTGTTAGGAACAACTAGATAAAATGTCAGTCTGGTCTACCTTCTAAATCTAAAGAATTTAATTGTATTTCAAATATTCTATGCCTTAAAATTTGTAAGTTGCAGACACGTCATAAAAGCTATGTAGGTTAGGGTTACTTGTAGGCAATTAGTTGTTGGACGTTTTTTAATTGCTTTGAGTTAAGACAATTTCATATTCCTTTTATCTGGCCAAAATCCACATGTTCATTTCATCAGGATAACACAGAGCAGCATGTAAAATTCTTACTCAGTATGTCCTGATTTTTGCTGGTTTAGACAGTATAGGTTTCGTTGTCAGATATGTAAATATTATTGAGAGATTTTTGGATTCCCTAAAATATATCTGTATCTCTTCCATAATGGACCTGTCACTGCAGTGGGATTTAATAGGCTGTTCACTCTCTCTCCTACTCTGCAGTAGGAGTCACAAAAAGCTGACTCGGCTGAAGTCACTGAGCGTTTCCTCATTGGCTTTGTTATGGCCAGTAAATTTCATCACAGAGGGGAGGAAAGGACTCATAAGGAGGCAAAAGTAATACCATGTTAAGTATCACATCACTTGTTTCAATGTTAATTGGCATCGTTTTGTAAGAGGTATTTTATGTATTCTATGTCCTTACCTTACATGGTCAGTTTGTAGGAGTTAGAATTAGCTTCTTATAACTTAAATCTAATCTTCACTGTTAGAAGAAACCTGTTTCAAATTATTAGGATTTTTCTGGGCAAGGACTGTGGTTTTGGTGGCAGGGGTTTGTTTGATGATGTAGAAAAATATTATTTACTAACTTTTTATTTGATAGATGCTTAGAAGACTCTTGAAAGTAAAGCAATACTTTGGTATAAGGGCCTTGTAATATGTACAGGGAAGTTACCCTCTGATTAACTTGTGCATGGTTTTTATTTTTTCAGTTCGTTTTGTTTAGAGTTTTTATCAAAAAACATTAACTACCGGAAACACTGAGTGTATATAAACTTCAGTACAAGTTATTTGTTGTTTCTAGCAACATGTAGATACATGTTCAAGTATTGAAATGATAAATTCTTTGGAACAGAGAACTTCTTTAAATATGGCACAATGGAACCTTATTTCACTCCTGACACATGATCATTAAAATGCTAATTGATACTGAATTTAATAGTTAATTTTGTTTTAAAAATTGAAAAAAAAACCCCAAGAAAAACCTCTTAGGAATTATCAAGAATATATTTTGCTAGAAACTGATCTTTTTTTCATGTCATTTCAAGTTATTCTGATGTGTGGCTGTCCTCAGACTAAAAGATAATGAAAGATAGAATGTTGTTTTGCTTCAACAATTTGAAGTTCCAAATCTTGGATAGCTAATAGCTAGCAAATATAGAGATAATCAAGGCTTACTTTAGCTGATATATTAAATATTTTGTCTTGCCTTGACAAAACCAACCTTTGCCACTTCTCAAAGCTGCCATATGACCTATGCTTCTGATACTTCCTTAGTATATACTTATGTGTAGCTATCCAGTTATAAAAAGTATTGTTACTTATTATAATTCTACATAGAAACTTAAGAATAACAACAGCAAACTTCAAGTTTTTTAATCACATTTTTTATTTCTCTCTCACAAATGCATTCATAACTACATTTCTTGAAATTCTGAGCAATCTACTTGGTTCTCATGATTTATAGTTCTTCCCTTTTATTTGAGCATTAAATATTAGTAGTATTTTTCAAATTAAAGCAGTATACGGGGTGGGAGGGGGTAGGGAGAGATTGGTTTTATTCTTCTATGCACTTAGTATCCTTGGCCGTCTTAACTTTTATTTTTCATTTATGAGAATTTCTTCTTTATTTCCTTTGCATATTTCTTTGTCCATTTAGTTTCACATTATTCATCAATGCAAAACATACTTTTTTAGAAACTTTTATCTATATTTAGCTCTTCTTCAGTTAACTTTCATGCCTGGGTAACTTCTTTTTTTCATTTGTCTTATTATAATTTTGATTTTTTTCTGAATCTGGACATGATCTAAAGTAGCACTGAATCTTCAGTGCTGAGAAACACAAACCTATAGTTGCTGACTCTGGGAAAGCACAGACTTTCAAATATGTCTTTATTTTTTTTGGTATTATTTCATGGCTTAGCTACTCTACTCAATGTGCTGGCACTATAGCGAGGCATATACCTCACTGACTTACTGTAGAGAAAATGTGAACATCATTCTTGGCACTGCATATAAGAGTAAGAGTGATTAAGTCAGATTAAATATCTGCCTAGTCTGATATCTTGTTTTTGATGACAGCCAGTAGTGGATACTTCTGAAAAAAATCCAAGAAATAGAACATGGATATAGTCATTCTCCCTGGTTATGTCTTCCCAGTTTCTGATAACCAGGAGTTTAAGTACTCAGAGCTCAAGATTTTGTTTGTATATCATGCTTGATATTGCCCCCCACCCCCCAGCTGGCCTATTCTGCAGCTAATCCCATTTTTATAAAACCTTCTGTAAGAAGGAATTCTTCAATTCAATTGTGCCATATATGAAAAGGCTTCCTTTTGTGTTTTAAATCTGCTGCTTGGAAAGTTCATTTTCAATTCCATTCTTTCAGTGAGACAAATAATTCATGGCATGGGAATACCCTTGCATCACTATGCACAAGTCTGGGATTTTCAAGCTACTGAAGTACTATTTCTGTGGCAAATCTTGCCTTGATAAATATTGTAAGATATACTGGCAAATTGTTCTCTCACAATATAGCTTTTTGAAATCTATTTTACTTGTCTTGCTGTTGTTATTCTCCTTTATTGCTTTTATTAATAATACAATATTGTCTAGTAAGTAGCTTCAGCATATCAAAATCTGTAGGACTCAGGCACCATATATAAATATACATAATTTTCAAAGTAAATGTCCTAGTTGTCTTTCCTAATGGACATGTGTTGCCTTGTAGGGTTTTTGTTGTTTTTTTTCTTTTTCCTGTTTAGATAGCTTTCTATGAGTAAGTGTGAAAAATTACATTTGAACAACGTTAGGAACTAGTATGAGATGAAACTTGTGGTAGCAGAAGAAACAAGTGTTGGAAAGATTCATTTAAACAAATAATGGGAGAGGAAAGGGTGTTGATAAGGCATGGCAGTCAATACTCAAGCTAAATGACATAGGTAGTCTAACAAGAAAGACTTCTTCAGGAAGGTAATGGGAAGGTTCATTGAGACAATTGCATAGTAACTCTCATTGTAAAAAAAAAAAAAAAAAAAATATTTCCCCCAATCCCAGCCAACTCCACCCAATCCCTTGGAGAGTAAGGGCTGGATTAATTCTTTTTTTGTTTTACTATCCCTCTGGCATCTTAGTTTAACATTTTAATGCAAAAAATAAGTACGCACATTTCTTTAGATAAAGACCCAAGAGCTTGTTGCTGCCAAGGTATGTGACTGTCACAGATGCCCTGAATCAGATTGCCTGGAATCTGTCTGGCACAGACAGAGTCAGAATTTTGGTGTTTTTCTGTGTATTTCACCTGTAGGGACTCATTTTGCTAGGTGTACTCAGGGCTTTGTTGAAGCACTTGTAAAGCTCATTGAAATGGAGGTGGCGGTGTCCCTCTTGCATTCTTCAGGCAGTGATATGGGAAACAAGAACCAGATGCCCCTTCCACTTAATTTGGGGTGGAGACTCTAACTCAAGAATTGCACCTCACAACAACAGTGCTTGCAATTTATTTTGAGGGTTGGCCTATTCTGGTTGGAAGAGTCTTAAAAAGTCATTGTGCCAGCTAATTGGTGGGAAATACTCTCTAGCTTTTTAGTTGGAGCGTTAATGTGGAAGGATCAAGTCCTAGTCCTTGCTCCAATTACTGTTTTAAGCTACAGAAGTTCAACTGAAGAGATTAAAAGGTAGATTTTTTTGTAATACTCTCTAGTCTCGTAGCTAAAGAATCTTCTTGGGGATGTGGTATCTGAGAAGGAACAATTTGTCTAAAGAATGTTTCAAGATTTTCATTTTTTCCTGTGTATGTCTGAATTGCAAGAAATATTCCCCACTGTTTTAGTTATTAAAGCTGCACTCCATTTCTGATTGCTTTGTGAGTCTGAAGGCTTTTGTAAACAGAATCTAATTTAGAGAGTTTAATACTGATTTGAAATGGTGTAACTAAGGGCAAAATTTGGTCCCAAATGGTGCTTTGATATGAATGTGGTGGTTGTGGTAGAATCACTCAGAATTCCTTAACTACAACTATTAGAGCTAAAAACTTCAGGGATACAGTTAGCTGGCTTGCCATAATTAAAGCAATTTCTTATTGTAATCTGACTTTAGTCAGGCATACCTGACAGCTGAAATTAACCTTTTTAAAATTCCCATCTTTCACGCCTGAGAGGTCTTTGAAGTGTGAGTATATTAGAATGACTTTTTTGCTTATTTTATCCTGCAATAGGGATTTTTTTTTTCTTTTTGTGGCAAGCTCTTGTTTAAGTCAGCTCTCTCTGAAGTAAGTCTTTTGCATGTGTTTGTTCATTTGAGTCTGGATGAGCTAATTACTTTCAGAGTAAGGTAGACTCAGTTTGTAAGAAAGTTAGTTGATTTTAATTTGGGTTACCTTGCCTAGTTCAGTTCTTATTTACACTTACAATAAATATTTGCTATAACTGATGGCAGTTAGGTCAGAATAGCCTGCAAATATATATCCAGTATTGAAAAACATATCTTATAGAACTAGGTGCTACAGATGGAAACTACTAATCAGCAGAAGTCCTGAGTTATCAAATGAAGTGCTGAGAAATGGTAATTTTGTTTAGGAGTTTCTGGCATTCATGGGCTCTCTGTGCTTTTACACTGGTTTCCTTTTCTCAGATGTTAAACCTTTGCTGTTTCATGCTATATTCTAATCTTGTCCCTGCCCTGGGTGCCTCTTCTTGGCTTCTCTTAGTCCATAAAGTTCTGGATTATCCTAGTTTTAAATTTGCCAGAGAAGCTTTTCTCAGTGTCACAGAGAGAAAATTGCACCGAGTACTTTTAGTCTAATCTTATAATATTTTCCTAGATCGTTATATATTTCATTTTTTAAATTTTAATAGCATTACTTTTATTTATGTTTCCTATGACAATTAAATCCTCTCCAACCATATTATTTAACCTTATAAATCTATTTGAATTGTTTGGTTTTTCTGTCCTTGCTATGGAGAGCAGTTCATATTTAGTTCACATAAATCTTGTAACATAAAACTCCCTCAGGCATTTAATTCCTTCGCTGTTCTTCAAGTCTGTTCTAATTTGGCAATAATTTTCTGGTCATATGCCCAGAACTGAACACCCTGTTCCAGAAGCAGCTGTAGAAGTGCAGTATACCAAGTACCCAAACACTGTCATATGTAGCTTTTGGTATACATAGCCTAATGCTGCACAGGCTTTCTTGCTACCAGTTCACACCAATAAAATATATTGTTTTCTCTCTTAACTCTCCTGATTTGATGTTGCTTTGAAAATGTCTTCTTTTTATTCAACAACTGTTCCAAATTATTTTTCCCAGTCTAATCCAATTTCATTATTTTCAGATTATGTTTTGAAAATCTTTGTCTCATTGGTGTTGCTTTATCTCTGGTGTGATTTGTATATTTCTTCAGCTTATTACTTATTGAATCTTCTAGGTCATTACTGAAGATGTTGAGTACTAGGTCTAATAAAGATCCGTATATCATCCTAGAAGGGACCTTTCACTGTTCAGTATACACCATGTCTTAAAACTGTTGAGTGTAGATTATTAGCGTTTTCTTCCCTTATGAATTCAAATAACTATGAACTAATTTTGTGACTGTATTAAATCACTCACTAAAATAGGAGTAGTTTTCTTTCATTAGATATTTTGTTTTCCTTTTCCCTTTGCTCTTCTGAATAACTATGAAATTCAATTAGAAATCGTAGGACAAAATTGAATGACTGTTTTCTTCCCTGTGGATTGACACTTTATTCCCCCCCCCTCCCCCCCCCCCCCCCCCATTTTAAAATTAACTTTTGGTATTGCTTTCTAATATTACTTTCTCATATTATTAATGGAGGCTACTAGGCTGGTTTAGATACAAATGACCCAACATATTTTTTAGGCCTAATTCTGTAAAGTGGACAAGCATATCCTTACATCAGTTCTAGAAAAGAAAACATCAAAATTCTCCCTCTCTAACCAGTGTGGTGTGTCCTCTCTCATAATATGCAGAATATAGTTTTCAGGGCCCAAAGTAGTCCTTTATTCAGCATATTGTTTCATTTCTCATCATTGGAGGCACATATGTGATTAAGACTTTTCAAGATAAGACTTTTAGTTACAGGTAAGTGGATAATCTAGTGTAGAAATTTCTGCTTGTACACTTTCTGGCTCCTGTGAGAATACTAGCTCTCTTCTCTCCCTCCATGTGCCCCTTCACTGCTAATTCTTCAGCCTTTCATGAGGATAGGTGGAAAAGCAGGCAATATTAAAGTGAAAAGCCAGCTCAGGAAAGGAACATATCCTATAAAATGCCTTCCAAGTATGATGTTTTGATTTTTATCTGAATATGCAAAACTGTTTAGTGTATTATACTAAGGCAGAGAGGATAACTATTTATTTGAGCATGAACGCTTTCTTCCTGAGCTTTGTCTGAATTGTGGACTTAATGACACAGATTAGCACTTGTTCCTTTAATACTATATTTGATTTGGGTATGTTCAATGAGGTCAAATTAAGTTTGAACTAAACGACATTACCTTACATTTTCCTAAACTTTATGGCATCCTTTATGGTTTTTGTATTCCTTTAATATTTTAAACACTTTAATTCTTTTTAATAAATAAACCAGAACAAGTTAATACGTGGTACTGTGTTGCTCCCAGCTAGCCGGGCTGGAGTTCTCAGGTGCACGATGGGCATTTTTCCTGCATGCTCAAACAGAGTGACAGTAACAGTGCAGTTACCCCTGATAGGATCTCACTTAGAAAGAATGAAGTACATACTTGTTCGTAAGTTTGATAGTTGTTTCCTAGAATGCCAGTGGAAAAAACAGCAACTCAAGGTCGGTGTTTGATTATAGACTCCAATGACTCTTCAACTTCTAGCTCTTTCTGACCCATCCTCTATCATACAATTAGTCCCTTCTCATGTAGTAGTAGCTCCTTCCCCACCTCACCTGCAACTATTCCAGTCTGTTTCTCTTCTAACCCTCTGCTGATCTGAACTGTCACTGCCCTCTTATTTCCATTATAGCTCCTTACCCTTTTGTCTGCCCAGTAGGATGCTTTCTCCTTTATTATGTCTGGACGAGAAAAACACTGAGATGACAGCTGCAATAGAATTGCAACTTGTTTTCAGTTTCTAGATCTCCCATAACGTCCTTTGACTTTTAGCAAAAGCAATAGTGGGGGGGGGGACCTTTGTGGCCTACAGTCTCCCTGGATGTGAGGCATGCTTGTTGAGGTGGGAATCTTCTTGATATTTAGCCACCAGAGTCAATAAAAACTATGTTGAATATATTAATTTTTGTGGATTTAGACATCAGGTAATGCTGGAGGAATTATTGAAAGGAAAACGTATCTTTGTAGTTGCAGAAGAAATACTCCATTCCCAGTCAGGTTTCAAGTGAGTGCGCTGGAGACATTCTTTGTATTTGTGGGAAATAAGCACTCTGGAAATTATAGGAAAGCTCCAACCTTTAAAAACAATGGATTTTGCATATATTGTTGTATGAAACATCTAATGGTCATTGTTCGGTTTTTAAAAGGAGAAAAATTACAAACAATATTGCAGTCCAAATGGTTAAATTTTGTCATGGTTAGAATAATGTAAAGCAGAGCATGTAACAGAGAATGCTAAATTAATAATTGTACAGAGAAAGACCTTAATAGCAGCTGTCCCTTGGCAACAAAGTAATGGCAGTAGTATTTAGCTCTTGTATAGCAATTTCCATTTTCAAAGTACTGCACTTATTTAATAGAATTGGTAGAAGGGAAAATGACTCTCGTCTAAAGCTCTCCCATTACTTTACATTGTCTCTTAGGGCTGAGTGAGGAACCCTTCACAAGGGAGATGAGCTTAGAGCCATGAAGAATTGCTTCAGTCCTGTAGAAAGAGCTGACTGATCTCCTTTTGTGTATTCTAAATATAAAAAGGACATGACCAAAACTAGAAACATTTACAGAAGGGTGGAAACTGGAGAATACCAAATGTTTTTACTGCTGGCTTCTTCTAACCAGCAGGACAGATATTTCATAATACAGATTTTATAGAATAAAACTATAATCCAGGGTTCTAGAAACTAAAAGCAATTTTAATTTGCATCTCCTCTCACAGTGGCAGATGTCTGACGAATTTCTTAGGTTTTCTGACCACTCAAAGTCATGACACTCTCAAAAATCTTTTAAAAATAAACCTGAGGAAATAAACAGGGAGAGATACCCTCATGAGATCAGCATTGAGCTTTAGAGAGTCAGTACCTACAGAAGAACTAGCCTTTTTACCATGTTTTGTAATTTTATAGTTCAGTAGCAACGTATTCTTTCAGAAGCTTTCTTCATTGCTACTCAAGAATATCTGTAATTAAGTAAAAGTGAGATGGAATGAATGTGCAGCAAAGGACTGTAAACATGTTTACACATTTTTATAAACATTCTTGCATTTTTTTCCTCTTGTAACATTGATTCATCTGCATCATATACTAAATGGAAATGAGCAAGATGTAAAATTAATCCAGCCTTGTAACCATCTGAAGAGAGTAATTATCTGATGCTTGCAAGCTGTTTCTAGAATAGATCCTTCCCAAGCTGCATTAAATTTTATTGTATCTGAGTTTGAGTCTCAAATTACAGTGGATCACATCCTTTAACAATATAAATGATGTAGCTCCACTAAAGTCAGTGGAGCTGTACAGATTTTCTCTTATGGGATCAGTAACCCAAAGTATGTAAGTCCCCATTGCAAATTTCACATTAGAACAAATGATAGCGATTTATGTGTGCTTATTCTGAGAAATCAGTGTATGGATAACTTACGATGCCTGGTTAGTTGCGTTCAGCTCCCATATCAGAGGTGCTCAAACTGTGGAGCCTTGGAACAAAGCTCTTAACAAGCATCACTCTGCATAGCAGAAGCTCAAGAACAAGAAGAAGAAAACATTCAGATCTGACAGCTAACTCTATGACAAGTATGCATAAAGGAAAATATCCTCTCTTGGAAAACCAGTTTAAGACTTTTGGGGAATGGAAAATTGGCAAATTAAGGGATAAACAGCTGAAAAAGGCAAAGGAGATAATTTGCTGCTTTTCTATTCATCTTTTTTGTTGGTTGTTGGGATTTTGTGTGGGGTTTTTTTTTTTTTTTGGTTATTGTTTGCTTTTATTTGGTAGATTTTGTATTTGGAGCAAGTGAAATGGCTAAGTCCGCTGCCACACCTGACCACTGAGTCTCACCAATGAGCCTCTCAATCTTTGTAAACTGGAGTTTACAGACCCTGGCCAAGAAAAGCTAAAGACATCTGGATCTAGTCCTGAGGAGCTGTTATCCTGGTACTAATATCCTGCAAATTAGGAACCTTATCAAACCTAGAAAGCTCTTATGCAAATTTCTGAGATAGCTAAGAGGTTGTTCTTATAATAAATATTCACATGCTCGTCAGCAGTAATCAAGTATAGTTGCAGGAACCTGTGAGAAATTCTAGCCAAATCAGGCCAACACTGATGGAAACTATAAATTAAAATAAAATTTAATTTGAGAGTTAAAAATTCAAAGATTTAAATATAGATTAGTTTTCTAATTTATCTGCAGGGCACTAGAAATCTAGTGCTGACAAGTGAGGAGGAGGAAACACATTGACTGGGTGGGAGGAACAAGGGGATTATCACTTTTTTTCAGCAGCAGTTTGGATTTAGGTTGACATAAGTAGCTCATGAAACTGCACCACTTACCCTTTTCTAGCTCTTTCTTGTACCTCTTTGTGCCACAGTTACCTTGGAATATTATTTTAGAAAAACCAAACACACGCAACTTTAAGAAAACAATGCAAAGTGCTTCTGTACAGGGTGCTGGAGAATCGGTAGGGAATCAAGAGTCTAGCTTCATAAAGCTGGATATGAGAGATAGTACTCAATTTCTGAACAGTGGAAGAACTGGAGAGAAGGACCTAATATGCTCAGAAATGTCTTTCTGAAAATTCTTAAAGTTTTCTTTAAGTGATTTTTCTGAAACCTGGTGGAGAGAATTGACATAGTAAGCCAATATTAAGCCAGGACTTCAGAAACTTTCTAAAAGATCTTGACCTTCTGTGAGTTACTCTCTCTTTGTTAAACTTGTAGCACATTCCAAACTTGTTTATCAGTAGTGCAATATTGAATTCCAGACCTTGTGAAAGCATGAGTGATGTGAGTACATTATCTGTCTCTGAGCATAATTACTAATCACATTGTATTTCAGAAATGAAATGCCACTATTAATACTCTGTAAATCAAATAGTATTCTTTTAGTGAAAACGGAGTCCATTTGTGTTAGAGAAATGAGGCATAAAAGAAAGGTTTATGGAAATCTAAGCTCTTCTCTTTTACTTTTCTCCCCATATTGATGCATTCATATTTTTGGTACCTTTGGTATTTTTTATCATTCATAAATTATAAAATCTTACGAGATTTTACCTTGATGTTTTGTATTGCTCGCGGTGTGATTTTGATCCCAGTGATCTGCTCTTCAAGATTTTTACTCAAAAATTTTCGTCTTAAAGTGCTGTGAACTCAGGTTTGATATTATAAAATGGAAACCCCAAAAAGTCTCATTTGTTTTGTCATAGATGATGCTGGCCAAATCAGTGTCTGGAAATCAATGCATTCTATCTTATCAGGCTTGCTAGTGGGTAGATCATCATTCTCACTATTCTGAGACCTGGCCTTTATTTCTGGCTTTGTTTACCATGTTTCTGGATAGAGCTGGGGTAAAACTGGAAATTAATAGTTTCTGGGAAGCCATAGACCCAGAAGCTACTGAGAAAGGTAGGGACTCTTCTATTGGTCTCCATGGATGTTTAGACAAAGCAAGTTGAGATTTTGCAAGCCTTTAGGGTTATGGGAGTTCGTTGTCAGCATCGGAACCTTGTGTGAAAATTCTTAGGTGGTTCCAGCCTTGAGAATCTCCCTTGATATGGGGTTTCCGTATGGTTTTCCTCACTGTAAATTGAGGGAAAATGATACTTTGTTTTCTCTGTGAAGTGCTATAAAATCCACTGATGAAGGGTGGATTAAAGATTTTTTTTCCAAGAGGCTGGAGCTGTGGAAAAATGTGTCCCCAGTGAGGAAGAGCATTAAACGTAGTAGTATTCATTTACCCTGTCTAAATGTGTTTTCTAAAAAGAAACCAAAAGAAACTTGCATTGAATTTGAGCTTTTCTTAGCCAGTGAAACACTCAAGGGGAAGGGGGGGCGGGGGGGGGGGGGGAAATAATGTTCTTTCATCTGGGGGGGGGGGGGGTGGGGGGAGGGGAAATAATGTTCTTTCATCTCTTAGGGACTGTAACACTGTAGGCAGAGGCTTAGTACATTGCTTTCTCTAATTCTTTTATTACTGTGAATTATCTTCTCTTCTCCTGATGGCTTATAACCTATTTTTACAATAAAAATCACTCTTGATACTTGATCATTTTTTTCTGCATCAAACTGGAGCTCAAAGCATTATTCCTAGATATTGTCCTCTAAGGGTGTAGGGTTGCTTTTAAAAAATTCTTTCAGTTATTGCTTTATTATTTGATATTACAATAACTCTCACCATGTAACTTTTATTTTTGCTGTTTTGAAAGCACCAATAGTGGCCGTTTTGGAGAAAGTGCAAGAGTAAAAAATGTGCAAAAAAATTTTAGAATCGTAAGTTGTTTATAAAATCAAGCTTTGACTGTGAATTAATCACAAACACAAGTTTGAGACTACATAGGATTTCCATGCTTTGTCCAGTTTCAAATCCGGTATTTTTCATTATCATTTATGTACTTGTTGTGCCTTTGTGGGAAATAGGTCACTACTGAAAAATTTTCCATTTTTCTTATGAATAGGATCATATAGGTCATCATCCTCTTCATCTCATTATATGTATGCTTTACCCATGCTATTACGAACTCTTATAGCCTTTACTTCAGTATTGAGGTCAGTTCCTAAAATATTTGATAAAGAACCCTCCTTTCTTGAATTAGCATTTAAAAAAAAACCCTCTGCTATATGTTCTGATAACTGCCTGGTTCTTATTGGGTTTGATAACAGATGTAGGGGGATAATTTTCAGTGGAAAATGACATATTCCCTAGAAATATATAGAACTCTGCCTCAATGCCACTTATTGTCATAGCCAGATGAGGAGGTCACAAAGCCTTGTAATTTATTTGCATGGTTTTAATGCATGACTTTGGTAAACTCTGGAAGAAAGCTTGCTTAAAGAAGGCACTGTGAACTGGAAGAAACGCTGTTAAATTAGACTTATGCAGTTTACTTTGCTAGGAAATGCTGCGCAAAGTAAATCCTAAGCATGTGATTTTAATACTGCATGAAGGCTTCTGCTGAAGATCCTATAGCTTCTGTCTCTAAAATAAAACAGTGAAATGTCACAAAAATATATAAAACCATACCAAAAGCTTTTCTTGCATTGCCAGCTGAAGCAAACTGGCCTTTTAGACTTGAGGAGTACTCTGTCTCTCATTGTGAGATGCTGTGCCGGACATTATGGGAGTAAGAAGGAACTGTGGCATTAAGCTGATGTTGGGAGTCAGCCTATTATCAAGCCTGCTCTGAATACTGGGCACCGCTAAGCAGTAAATGTGCAGCTGCTGCACATGACGGTGGCCTTTTCACTGCTTCATGGCACTGTGCACTGAAGCCGATGAGCAGATTGTGTATGAGGGTGGTCACTGGTGCTGTCAAACATGGGTTGATGAGTGTAAGAGAGATCACGCTGCAGTACAGAACTGCAGCCTCTCTAGCACTGTTTGACCCAGCAGGCAGTTATTTATACATCCCAGCACTGCGAATGGGTGAGATTACAGGCTTAGCAGAATGTGTGTGTGTGTGGGGGGGGGGGCGGAGCATAACCACAGGCCATGTGAATAGCCAACAAATGTGATTTGCAGTCCAGTACTTGTGAAATCTGATGGTTGGTTTTTTTTTTTGAGTAGCTGAAAACATCTCTATCGAGGCTCTATGATGAATTGGAGAACTTTCCCCCTTTGTCTCCACTGAACCTAACCCAGTGTCTGAGTTCACTGCCTATTCAAGACAAATTACTTAATCTGCTTTAAAAGATCTATAAATGATGTCAGAATTTATCAGTGACAGTTGTTAGTATTAACCTAATGCAAAAAGACTGTGCATCTTTGTCCATCTGAATCCACAAAAGCCATCCAGTTTAAATCTCTTCCACAACTTCTGGGTCATCCAAATGTTTAAAATTCATTGCTCAATGGAAACAGTGTGTTATAAGACAAATTCAGTCCAAGATTTGCAATTCTTTTTCAACCTGTGTATACAACCAGTAGCTGGAATGGCAAGAGTTACTTGTTGAAATACACAGGTAACATACAACTGTATTCTATGCCTTTGTTCAAACTGGCCCTGAATAAAAACAAAGAACTATAAGGTGATGATCGAAGGCGTGATTTTTTTATAAGTCATCAAGGAGTTACTTTGGTGGGTGGGGCTGTACAATTATATAGCTGTGACTAGAATCATGCAAGATTCTTCAGGGATGTTGCTATTTGAGGACTTGGAGTCAAAGAATATACTGTCATCTAGACAGGCTAGATTGCCCCAGCCTGCCCCAATAATTAACTTTTGGTGTGTTTTGCTTTAACGTTTAGATGTCACATTCTGGAATATGATTATGAGTGTGAAACTTGAGTATATACTAAAATCCAGAGTCAGAGTTTTGCTTCACTATATTGTATATCCTTAATCTATAACAAGCTACCTGATGATCTCAGGTAGAAACCATGACCAACAGTTCTCCTCCAAGCAAAAAGTAATTTAAAAAGAACAATGTGGAAGTCTTACCTATGTAGGAAGAAGTTTTATTTGTAGGCCTGTTCAAGACTGTAAATTGAACTCTGTCAGGATCTAGGGAAACTTCACTGTATTCTGCTCCAGTACTCAGCACTTTTCTTGAATGTTGCTTTCTCTAGCAGTAGATATATATGTACAACAGCAGAAATACTTGCCTTGAAAGAAAAACGCTAGTGAAGTATATAATTACACTTCACGCATCTTCTGACGAGGATGTGTGCACAAAAAGGTGCATGTCATGTAATTTCCATTGCTTAATGCACATCCTGAAATGCAATCTGACGGTTTCCTGATAGGCCTAGTATAAACTTATATAGAAAAAAGTTTCATTAAAAAAAATAAATACAGAAGCAGGTTATTCTTAGTAAAGAAATTACATTCAGGTTTTCAGAGTGCCCCTTTTTTTTCTCTATGTACTGTATGATTTTAGTTGTATGGCTGAATTTAAGCCTAGTGTTCTGCCATCTGTCTTTCAAAACACTGTAGTGTGTTAATGACTTTTTCCTCAGTCCCTCATTGTAAACAAAATCTGTTGTTGGTTCTTGCTTGAGTACTTTTTCCTAAGCCTTTACAATATGTCTTGGCACTACAGCCAGTCTGAAATATCCTTTCACTGCATGATAAGTTAATGATCAGAGCTGATGAAATTCAAAACGATGTTCTTACAGCACACCTGCTAATGCACAGGGACATTGACTGCAGTAAGGCTTTTATATGCCAACTATGTTTAGTGAACCACTATGCTAGCTTAAAGAGATAACAAATTTAAAGTTTAGTTTATTCTGAGGCCACATTTGTTTCTGAGATTTTAAGGAGAATCGATTTCTATTTTGGCTTGTTGCAATGATAATCCTGATGGTATTACTTCTTGAAGAAGTGAAAAGATAACACTCTACAACATATATGTGCAGAAAATAAAATTTAAGAAGTATGCATAATTTCAGATCAGCAGCTGTTGTGTATTCCTTCAAAGGCTTATAGGAACATGCCTGTCTGTGGATGTGCGTGCTGTCTTAAATAAGAGAGAATATGGAGAGAAAAGATACAGTAGTTGTTTATCTTGCAGTTCTCCATTATAATTATATTTAATGTTAAAGTATTTCAAATTTTATGGGAATACCTCTTAGAAGTGTAAGCTTAAATTCTTTGTGTAAATAAAGAACATAATACATTGAACATCCAGCTTCAGTATATAAGCCCATCCCATTTGTACTTCAAAGTTATCTTCAGATCTGAATGTTTCTGCATATAACACTGGGAGTACTAAAACCAGTTTCTAGTCAGTATTATTTGCTTGTGAAAAGTCAAC
>NW_008824002.1:1012913-1017798 GCF_000699105.1 Pygoscelis adeliae
ATTCAATGACAACTTGATAATTTAAAACATGTGAAAGGTATAAATTTAAACTTCCACATATGAATTACCTTAATAAAATAAATACAATCTTATGTAATGTATTATAATATACATGCTATATGGACTTATATTTTGCTTAGGGTTTGGGTGAAATATTTTAAAGGTTTAGATTTTAACTACTTTTTGGAAAAGTTGGGAGAAAAAAGGAAAAACTGTCAGCTGTTTGTAATGACACAGGGCCATTATAAAGGACAGGATCTTGAGTCATTAAGAGCAAGCAGCTTGTGCCTAGAGCATCTGAGGTAAAGAATGATACATTTTAAAATTAATTTAAATAAAGGGGGTTTTATTATTTTGAGCCAACATATGCTTTGCTTTACAGAAAATATTTGGCAATACGATGTTATATGCTTCAGAGTCAGGTAAAAATTGGTGTGGACTGAAAACAAAGACCTCTCCGCACCTTCACTTATTTTCTGCAAAATTAAAAACATTGGAATTCTTCATTTCCTCTATCATGGGTATATCTTCATTACAAATTCAGCCAGAGCATGGGTAAAAAAATAGTTTTGAAACCTCCCTATACGTTTTTCTTAATTCTATTCTCAGTCTCTTTCTAATGTTTTAAAAGGAAATAATTCTGTGTAGAGGAATTTTAAGAGAATTTATAAAAGAATACATTTCTTTTAACATGGAACAACATACCTGTGTAATTAGCTGGACAAAACTAAATTAAACAATGTTAAATTCACATGTTACAAACAATGTTTGAACTCAGTTATAAAAATTTCAAACAACTACTTCTGATGTTTTCTTGTTTGAAGTGTACTCTGTTTGGAAACACATACTCATCTATCTTGTGTCACCTCTCATCAAAAGCTCCTCAAAATGCATTTCCAGCTGGCCTAATTACCTCTAGTTGTACTGTTTCCAGCATTTTGCCAATCTCAATTTTATTACAAATTAATCTACTGTAAGCATTGAGGAGGTCGTAATGCATATATGTATATAATTGTTATATGCCCAGCAAGTCCCGCCCACAGTTAGGACTGGAATACCTGTTAAGTATTTTCTTATGTGAATAAAATAATTCTTTACTGGCTACTGCAAATATTGAGATTTGCAAAATATGTGGGACCCTAATATTTCTACTGTGCATAACACTGTATTTTTGGCAATAATTTTATTCCAGCAAAGCTTTATTTAAAATTGTTTGTGGAGGGTAACAGACAGTTGAAATATAGCCATTTCACTTCCGTAGGCATGGTGTCAGTATTCATGGAATTAATATAGAACAAATACTTAATGTCCTTTGGATTCTGATTGTCTTAGACTTATGGAAGTCCCAACACCAATTAAAAGGAGCAATCACATTTGAATTTCTTTGGGGTCAACACTCTTGGATCCTCCCTCCTAATGTAATAAAGTGCTGTCATCACATTTCTTAAGTTCAGGAAAGTGAAATGGCTGCTCCATCTGTATGGCTGCTGTAACTTCATCATTTAGGGACTATTCATAATATTTCGAAAGCTTTAAAGTCATGTAAAGACTAAAGCTCATTTGAAAAAAAATCATACCCAATTTATTCATGAGTTGGAAAAAAAAAAACCATGGTTAAACCATGACACATACCTACATTCTAAAGGGTTTTTTTAAGATTAAATCTTACTAACTAAAGATTAAGAGCTAAGGAAGGTTCACATATCGATATACAAAACAGTGTTTTTCCAGTACACTTTAAGTAGTTTTAATAACAGGCTTGTTTGTCCCATTAAGCAACAATGTGGTTCAACAATTTGTTCTAGTAATTCAGCATTAAGACTGAGTCATTGCAACTCCAACATTCTTTAGGAGCAGTGATGCAACATGGCTTTGAACCATATTGGTTCACATAAAATGCAGACAATTATTTACAAAGTGCTGAGATATCATGGAATAAAATGGAAATGTTCTTTTAAGAATAAGATTTCTGGCACTCCGAAGTTGCAACCTCAACTACATGTAAAATCCAGTCCTAGAAAGAAGCAGATCTCTTGGAAAGAGAATTAGGTATTTCCTTTATTTGTCCTTAACTGAAATCCTAGTCCTAAATCTTATTTTCCTAGGGGAAAGGCAGCCCACATTTCTGTCCCCTCAACAAAAGGGTATGCAGTCCTTCATATAGAAGCCTTAGCTACCCATGATATCTAGAAATCTTTTTTTTTTTTTAATTAATATTAACTGGCTTTAAAATACTGATAGGTGTAGAAGTCAATAGCTGTGGCCCTATAATGTTATTTGAGGGTTTTGAGGATTAAATTATATTTGAAAGATTTTTGGCTACCTCTAGTCTTAAAAAGTCCCAGATGTGTAAGCTTTTAGTAATTGCTTGACTAGCACATAATTACGGTTATAAAACTACTAAATATATACAAGCAAGTAGGAGCTACTCCAGTATTTTTATTCCATCTTGCCAAGATACAAAGGTGCATTTCTGATTCTGTCCTTATCTTATTACAACCAACAGTGTCGACTGGTTGTTGTTGGCTGGCTTATCTGTAAAACTTCGGTGTATTGTTTAGCTGCATATAAATATATTTCATATGGAAGTTCAAAGGAAGGTGGAAAGATAGAAATAGGGATTATTTTGGCTTTCTGATTTGATTACTCAGTATACTGCCATGCATATGCAGGTGGCAAAATGTGAATACAGGGCAATAACCATTATGTTTGTTTACTTTGCCATTTAGGAAGCACAGATGTTAACTATATAATAACAAGGTGGTTCTTATTGTAACAGTCCTGCTATTATGTCCTCCTGCTATTACAGTAGTTTGCTACTTTGGCATGTGTGAGACATTTATTGCTGAGAACTTGTAACGGTATTGTATAATTTTTTTTATTAGCACTGTTTTCAAACTTGTTACTTACCATCTCAAAACAAAGAGAAAAAAAAAGTAGTTAGCTTTGTGTGTTCTTCATAAGATAGTTCTCATTTGAATTTCTGATATTTTATTCTCTAGGAATGCATTCCCTTGCTGCTGTGAACAGATGTATCTAATATGCATTTGGAATAATAGATAAAAAGTGCAGCTCCAACTTTTTAAGGGTCTTGCTTCTTCTCTTATTTATAGTTCTGTGAATTGCTGTTTGCTACTTTGACTGACAAATATTTGTCTTGAATGTTCAAAATGTCCTGGTAATGCCACTTCTTTTTTCACTCATGAAGTCTAAATGATATCAACATACTGAATATAGTTAGATCCGTATGTCCCTTACAACTGCAATCTCAGTGGCTAAAAGATCTTGGCTCCTAGAGGACAAGCAGGAAGTGAAGTTGAACAATGAAACTAAGGTCAAAGCTCCAGGGGAGATTAAAAAAAACCTGTTTAGCAGAACTATCTATTTCTCTAACGTCTCTATTCATCAAAAATTTCCTGTCCTTGAGTTACTAGGACCTCAGGGCACTTCTGGAACCCTCAGTGACACTACTAACCATGTAGTTATGTCTGCTTAAAATCAAAAAGGAAAAAAAAAAATCTACCTGAAGGATGAGAAATCTTGTAACATAAGGCTGCAAAGTTGATGATCAATGGTTCAAGTTCAATTATTGATAACTGTACATGGAAGTAAAAGTCTCAACTCTGAGAAATGTTTCAGCATGTTTAGCATTGAGCAGCCTGGAGTCATGGTTTAACCTCAGCTGGCAACTAAGCACCACACAGCCACTTGGTCCCTTCCCCCCCCAGCAGGATTAGGGGGCAGAGAATGGGAAGGCTAAAAGTGAGAAAACTTGTGGGTTGAGATAAGAACAGTTTAATAATTGAAATAAATTAATAATGATAATAAATTGTAATGGAAAGGAAAATAACACAGAAATAAAACCCAAGAAAGACAAGTGATGCAAATGAAAACAATTGTTTACCACCAACCAAGAAATGCCCAGCCAGTCCCCAAGCAGCAGCCCCTCACCAACCTTCCACCTAGTTTTATTGTTGAGCATGATGTCATATGGTATGGAATATCCCTTTGGTCAGTTGGGGTCAGCTGTCCCGGCTGTGTCCCCTCCCAACTTCTTGTGCACCCCCAGCCTACTCACTGGAGGGGTGGTGTGAGAAGCAGAGAAGGCCTTGACTCTGTGTAAGCACTGCTCAGCAGTAAATAAATCATCCCTGTATTATCAACACTGTTTCCAGCGCAAATCCAAAACATAGCCCTATACTAGCTACTATGAAGAAAATTAACTCTATCCCAGCCAAAACAGCACATTTTCTACCCCTTATTCCATACCATTTATATAATGCTCAGGTCCCACACTATCCAATACATCCTCATTAACCACCACCCCACCCCATCCTTTGGTACACTACACGGATATCATTCCCTTAGCCTATGGACCACCCCTGTGAAATGTCTGTAAAATGTCCACAAAATGTCCATTGAGTTCATTTAGTCCATGACTTTGGGCTCCATCTGTTATGGTGGTCACTCAGTATGGGAGAGGTGGTGCATTGCGTGGAGTTACTGGGCACCAAAGCCAGCTCAGGTCAGGTCACTGCTGCACTTGCACTGCTTCTTGTAAGGTTTGTCCTCCATTGTTTCAGGTGGTTCCTGCTATAGTAATTCCTATAACACACAACTCAAATCCCGGGTTACAACAATTTAAAGGTATTTCCATTACAATCTCCACCCCTCGTCCCTTTGGACCAGACCATAGGGTTTAACATTGCAATGAACTCCTCCCCTTGCCCCTGCTCCCGCTTGGACTTATCCACAGACTGCAGTCCCTTAGGGGTGTACCTGCTCCAAGTGGAGCCTTATCTATGAGCCACAGTCTCTCCAGGGGTGCACCTGCTGCGGCATAGACTTATCCACAGTCACTTTGAGATGCACCTGTTCCGGCATG
>NW_008824002.1:1019521-1023736 GCF_000699105.1 Pygoscelis adeliae
GCTTTCAAAAGAATCTGGATTATTCTTCTCCCCTTCTCAAACACTTCCTCTGCTGTGTTGCCCCACACAATGATGTCATCAATGTATTGCAGGTGTTTGGGAGCTTCACCTTGTTCCAGTGCAGTCTGGATCAATCCATGGCAAATGGTGGGGCTGTGTTTCCACCCCTGGAGCAGTCGGTTCCAGGTGTACTGGACGCCCCTCTAAGTGAAAGCAAACTGTGGCCTGCACTCTGCTGCCAAAGGGATTGAGAAAAACGCATTGGTAGTATCAATTGTGCCATACCACTTGGCTGCCTTTGACTCCGGTTCATATTGGAGTTCTAGCATGTCTGGTATGGCAGTACGTAGCAGCGGTGAGACTTCATTCAGGCCTTGATAGTCTACTGTTAGCCTTCAATCTCCATTGGATTTTTGCACTGGCCATATGGGACTATTAAAGGGTGATTGAGTCTTGCTGATCACTCCTTGACTCTCTAGTTGCCAGATCAACTTATGGATGGGAACCAGGGAATCTCAATTGGTGTGATATTGTCACTGGTGCACTGTCATTGTAGCATTTGGCACCTGCTGTTCTTTAACCCGCAGCAACCCCACCACAGACAGATCCTCTGAGAGACCAGGCAAGCTGTTCAATCTTCTCTGTACTCAAGGCAGCTATACCAAAAGCGCACCGGTACCCTTTTGGGTCCTTGAAATACCTTCTCCTGAGGTAGTCTATACGAAGGATACATGGAGCCTCTGGACCAGTCACAATAGGATGGTTTTGCCACTCATTCCCAGTTAGGCTTAACTCATCCTCCAACACAGACAGTTCTTGGGATCCTCCCGTCACTCCAGAAATGCAGATGGATTCTGCCCCTTTGTAATCTGATGGTATTAGAGTACACTGTGCACTGGTGTCCACGAGAGCTTTATACTCCTGTGGGGCTGATGTGCCAGGCCATCGAATCCACACAGTCCAGTAAACCCGGTTGTCCTTTTCCTCTACCTGGCCGAAGGCAGGTCCCCCCTATTCCTGCTCAGCAGTAACTAAAACATCCCTGTATGATCAACACTGTTTTCAGCAGAAATCCAAAACATAGCCCCATGCTAGTTACTATGATGAAAATTAACTCTATCCCAGCCAAAACCGGCACACCTGATTAATGACAATAGTCAGCACTGGTGCCCCTCCTGTGTTGTACTGTGCTTGCTTCACAATGAAAATACCAGTTGAATACCAATGAAATTCAAGGTCTAGGTTTTAACCATCAAAGCCGTTCATAGGATTAGTCTAAGCTATGAGAGACCATCTCTTTTAGTCCATGGCTATGACCTCCCATAAGAAATGCATTCCTCTGGAACAGTGAAACTACTGGGCACTTTAGGATGCCTGAGCACAGCCTGTCAGCCCAAAGCTATTCAGTTCACTTCTGCTGTAAGAGAAAAATGCAAAAGAGGAGGACAGAAATACTGTTAGCGCTGTTGAGCAGAGGTGCCTCATAGTATAATTAACAACCCATTCAGATACCAGAGTAATTTGTATGTCATAAGCATTTTTTTTTTTTCTTCCTAAAAGCTTAGAGCTATCTTTTCCAACTGTTTGTTTATTCTAGTAGTATTGCTTTAACTTTTCTGTATTGTAAGTAGAGAGTTGCGGAGTTTGCGTCCTTTTTCCAATTGCTGATCCTGCAGAGAATTTCAGTTGTTCTGTTCATGATAAAGCCTTTGAAGACACTCATCATAGACATGTAAAGTAGCACAATACAGAATATGAAGTATTTCATAAAAATCTAACTAAATTGAATATTGAGAATATTGGGAATATTGAGTTGGTCTCTTCATATGTCAAAGGGATACGTAGATCACCCTGAGTTACCAGCAGTGCAATTGTCAGGGTATAATTCATTCATAAATTTTGCTGAGCCTTCATGATGGTGCAGTACATCTGGGCTTAATGAAACAAAACAAAACTATTTTCTTGGACTTCAGTGCAAAACGTTTTTATCTCTCTGGAAAGATGCTTCCTATATGTTTGCAGCATGCAGCTCTCTCAAATAATTGATAAAATTTTCAGGAAGACATGGCAGTTCCTAAACCCAGAATCACAGCCAGTTGTTTTTTTTTTTTCTGTTGCCTTCTCTGTTATTTTTTTAATCTCTCTACAGGTCCACAGTGTCATTGACATTAGTTTCTGACAGTGCAAACATACCTGTTGGCTTTTTTTCCCCCCTTTTTTTCCTTGAATAAAATGTCAGTAGGTGACAATCCATGATTCGCTGGTACCATTTTTTAGTTTTACAGTCCTAAGTACAGATGAGATTGATTTCTTATCCCTTTCGACAGGTGACAAAGTATTAAGTTGGGATGCTTATAGCTGAAAATAGTCTCTGAGAGCTAGGATTGTCCTAACTTTTTTGGTAATAAACATTCTGTGATCAGACATACAATCAAGTTACCAAAAAGACTGCTAGGTAAACAAGTGTCTTACTGCTATGCCATAATGACATTCACATGCACCTATTTTTCCAGTAGTAATCATCTTATTCTTCTATTCTTTGAGGGTCTTGCACAACTGCCTCTCTGCAGTGTTACTTCCCAGTACTAGCGGTGCTTTTGGAACCATACTGGCTTTCCCTCTTGAGTTTAGCTTACAGGTTGTGGAATAGCGAGTTATTCACTGGCTCGTGGCTTGCTTATATTCCACTTGAGTGTCATCCTTTCCTCTTAGTCTATAAAACTTTTCTTACCCTTTTTGTCCATGCTGAGCATATTACACTGAAGCCTTTTAACTCAGGCAAAGTGATTTAATAGATTGCTGCTTTTTTATCTTTTTCCTGGGTGCTAGGTATCATTCTAGCTCGTGACATTTGCCTGAGTAGCTCACTATGTTCTCTGTTTTCTTACATTGAATTCTGCTCAGCTGTCTCATGACATTCTTCTGGTAGGCTTTTGAATTCTCTATTATGACTCAGTTGTCTCTGAGAATACCTTGTTTTGGCAAATTCTAAATGCTTGGTGAATTATTACATCATACACTTCCAAAAATCTATTTTCAACCTAACTGTCAGTACTTTGAGGAGGTATTGCATTGTTTCTTCCCACAATCCCAAAAGTAGCATATTATTATGAGTTGCCTGTTACTGTGGGTTTTGTAATCTTAAAGGGATTTTTTTGTGGGGTGGTTTTGATTATTGGGTCAAGATTTTGTTGTAGTTGTTGATTCAAAGCCTGTCTCCTTTTTTGTAGTTGTGCTATTTAACTTTATAAAATTAATAGAAACTGATTAAAACATCAACTTCTTCAGAACATGCAATTGTCAGAAATCAAGCTACATTTTGATGTCTCTGGCATCCATCACTGCAGATACACAGAGTGCCATTAACTAAGTCTTCTCCACTTGTTCTCCCTAGTTCCAGCGTTTTAACTCTGGAATTATACTTGAGGAACTTTGCTGGGCAGCAAGTAGGAAACTGCTTCCATGTAGCCTCTGACTGGAAAGACCCACTGAAGAATAGATGGAGCAAGGGGAAGAGGGAGGCAGCGTTGTTACACAAACATCTGAAAATAAGCATAGGCTGGGAGATAGGAAAAAATATATACGTTTGCCCTCTTATCCTCTTCTGGGATTCGCAGGTAGCCAATTTCTCTCAAGACAAAATTATAGGCTGGCCACACTGATCTGAATGAATCAATACAGATGCTTTTCTGTTCTTATTTTTGTTTAGCCAGTAATCTCGATAGGTTAAACCCATCAATTTTTGTAGTCATCAGAATTTTATATGAATAAACATTGGTGCCCTCAAATCTTTTAAACCACAAAATTAAACCCAAGAAAATTAAAAATGGTAAATTATTCAGAGCCCATTTTCCTGAACTGCAAAGATTACTGTGATACTTGAAATAAAATTTTATCAGTGCTGGATAAAACCTAAAAAGGAGAGAGCTCTTCTCCCTTAGAAATTGGCCTGGAAAGAAAGAGTTTTAGGAGCTTTTGATTCTATGTTAACTTGTCTAGTGTTTCCTGCTTTTGAGTGATATTCTATACAGTGTGGAAGTTCTATAGGTCTCCATTACCAAATAAGGAAGGGTACCAGGAAAGTAACTGCAACTCTCATTTTAATAATTAATTATATAATCCAGTCAAGGAATTTGAGGATGGCATACAGATAATTAGCGTACTGAATAGTCTTAATCTTCATGAAGATGACATTTTTCTTGAATATTCTTTCCC
>NW_008824002.1:1023792-1028700 GCF_000699105.1 Pygoscelis adeliae
TTTTAAGCAAGCTGCGTGTAATACTTGCAGCATTTCTGGAATGCAAAACCACATATCTGCTTTATCTGGAGCATCATTAAAGGCTGACCTTCCAGAGACCCACTTAGCCCTACGCTTAGTCATTTGAAAGAGAGGTGGGGATAGTATAGGAGTATGGCAAGCAGTCAGGAGTCAGGAATCTTGTAATAAAGTTGGTGTCAGTACAGGAACAAGGCACTGTAATCAATCATCCATGTGAGAGAGAGACAGACAAAAAAGACTAAGGTAGTGTGTCCCTTCTTCCGAACATCACGTGAATCTCCTTCAGCAGCTGAAGTATCAGAATCTAGATTAACTTTCCATCCATGTGAATTTTTGAACTAATCCATCTACTCTCATCCTGAATTTCAGGCCAAGGGTTTGACTTATGAGGAATCTGCATATGCAATGCAAAGTTCTTTAAAACATACTGCGGACCGTATTTAATTCTAATACATAATTCTAATATAAAGGTTGAGAGGAGGAGGAATAATACGTTACTGAGCATAAAGGAGAGGATACAAAATACTAGAGAGATGAGAATGGAAAAAAGTGAAAATAAATTTTCAGGAGGTTTGGAGGTGCTGAAGAAAGTTCAAAGGATATTGCTGTGCATGTAGAAATATTTACTGAGTATTTTTGCTGAGGATTCAGTGCAAGATAAACTACTTCTCCCCTTAAATACTAAAATATTTCTTTCTTGAAATAACATGTGACTACACCTTGTAGTTCTTACTGTCTGAACTTCAGTGAAAACAGTTGTTTGCATTGAAATTTTTTGACAATTTAGTAACAATTTTAATTATGAGTTATGAACAACATTAGCTAATTTATGCTTGGTTTTGCTAGCATCAAATAGATAGTTTGGCTGAATGGTTTCAACAAACTCATATCACACTTTCCTGGTTTATATTTAAAAATATTTTTGGTGCCTCATGTCACTGTCCTGTGTATCTTTTTTCCAAACTTCATGATCAATGACTTGCTCATAAACTAATCTGTTTTGAATAATTAATATGCAGACTTGCTCTATTGAATTTCTTTAAATAAATAAATCTGCAAATCATACTTTTTTCAAAGTTGTTTGTGTATAAATTAAACAGAATTGTCTTGTACTGACATCTTTTGGTCTATGTTGAAAAAAGAAATTAAAGTGGTACAGCGTCTTACATTTGGTACTTTCAGGAAAATTCTACCTTATGGAAGAAAGCTAGATGTTGTATTTTGTCTTGTTTAGACTAGGCACAATTTAATACAATTAATTGCCATATTTTATAACAGTAATTTACAGAAGGACTTGGCTTTTTAAAATGCAAAGAGCTAAGTAAAATAAGAGATCTATTTCAATTACTATATTAAAAAAATCATTAGAATGCTAACACAGCTTTCAAAAGATAAGTTAGATGTATTCGGGATGAATGCTCTATGAAAATATATTTTTAGCATTGAGCAGAATTTGGGTTTTCATCCCACACACACTTGTTTAAAAACCCCTTTAAAGTTCATTAAGTCCAATTAAGCATTAAATATTTCAACTGCTTCACTTCCCATTTTCTTCATTTTTAAATCATTGATGTCCATAGTAACAAAATAAATGGTATAGACTTGTTTTTAGCTGTAATTGAAAGACAGCAGAAAAGTCTAAATTTTTTGAGTGAAATTATTTAACCTTTAAAATGGGTTGAAATTCAGTTAGACTTTAGATAAGGAACACGTATCTTCCCACTATGTTAGTGGGAACCACAATTTAAAATTGTCTAGCTACAGTTTTCACAAACCAATTCTACAGATAATTTTCTAATAATGTAGCTCTCACTGTGGGCTAAGAACAGGACATGGAAAACAGCTTTGAAAACTACCAGTGGTAAGCATATGTGACAAATTATTGACTCCACTAATTGAGTTTTATTCATGGACCTATTAAGAATTGAAAGTAATTCTGTAAACTGATTATTGATTTGGTTGGCTAAGTTTGTAGAAGTCTGTGGTTTCTGCCAAAGCTAAAATTTCTCTCTGTATGTATGTATGTTTGTGTTAAAATACTTTAATGTGTTAAGTAAAAATAGGGTTGTATTTTTGGTCAGTTTAATTGCCTTTTCATGATTTTGTTGTGTTCCTGTTGGCTTTGTAGACTAAACACACAAAGCAAAACTGCTACTTTTTTCAGCAGACCAGCAATATTATCATTGACTGAACTTGAACAAGATAAATCTTGTTTTTAATGGATGTATGATGGGTTATGTCCTTCAATTTACCTGTGCGTATAACCATTCAAGTTCTTCAAGTATCTGTATTGCATTACTAAAGAAAACTGTTTCTGAGTACACATTACACTTAAAATCAGGGATGACTACTTTCTAAATTGCACACTGTTCATCAGAATGTAGTCATCTGCCAGCAAATCATAAAATCTGTGTACTGTTTCTTAAATTGTTGAATGGGTTTGGATAGGATTGGTAATGTATGTATGTTTCATACAAGTACATTAATAATTTGAGGTACAAAAAACATTTTTGGGAACAGTTTTTCTTGTTTTAGAATTTACCAGAAATATATTGTATGATGGGGTAACAATTCTTAGAGGTAATTTTAGATTAGTTTTGCAATTTCTCCTGAGTAAAGCTAATTGAGAAAAGCTTCACCTAAAGTCTAGAACGTGAAAATCCATTAACATTTTGGAATTGCATCTAACATTACTAACTAGATAGAGCTCAAATGCCCCAGTAATTATATTTTAACTGTTCTCATAGTGTTTTCTTTTCTTAGTAAGAAAACATATTCCACGTAGGCTGCACAGATATCTAGGCTATTGTTCTGGAGGGGAGGGGGGGGAAGCAAGCAGCAAACCAGTGTCCCAACACCATCATCTTAAGCTGTTTCCAGTGTGCTTTTAAAAATGAAATGGATCATAAAATCAGATAAATATCAAAATATAAGTTATATTAAAATGCAGATATTGGTTAAATACTATTATGCCTTGACAAAAGATATTTTTAACTGGTTTACTGTTTTACCAGAAATGGGGATTAACTCTCTGATTAGTTTCTTTAAATACAACAATGTAAAGCAGAAGGGTTCCTTTATTTTTTTTTAACTCAATAAACATAAACATTTAATGGGATCTATAAAAAAAAGATTGTTTTTTAATGTATAGTTTCTGAGCCTTCAGAGCCTGTAACTTAATATTATATTAGGTTATCAAGACCCTTGTGGATGAGGAAAAAATATATTAGTAGGATATTTAATTAATAGAATGTATTTAAATTGATTTTTGGGGTATAAATATTCTTTATCTTTGCAGAGATAATCTTCTCTTTCCATACATAATTTTTATCAAAGAACAAATCAATTTCCTACATAGTAATAAAACATTATGAGAATGTAAAAACCGAACTGTGTTATATAATTTCAGTCCTACTGTTTCTAGACCCAGGACTGTTAGATTTTACATAGGCATAGAAATAGAAAACAAATCTCATATCCCCTTGGTCCAGTGTTCACAAACATATGTCTTTTGGAATAAGCGACACTCAACTGTGAGCTGAAATACTGGGCTGAACTTTCTCTGCTAGTATAATACCTATCTTCTACAGAAGATAATTCAGCAACCTGTGTTTTGGCATTTCTTAGGAGCATGATGTGACTGCAAAGAATTCCCTGTATTATGCCTGTCCTGAAGAAAGCAGTATCAAAAAACTTTCAGCAGTGAGGAAAATGTAGGACTGAGAGAGCGCCTCACATGCTTACAGGGCTGGGTGAACAGCTTACTGCAGTACTCTGCCATTTTTACGGATGATGTCAACCAACAGGTAGTTTGTTGGGCGGTTTTCCATAACTTTGCAGTTGCTAATAGCATTGAAGCTTCAGGAACAGCAATATATACCTTTGGCAGAGAAGACTATTAATCTACTAGTATCCAAACACAGCTGTGAAAAAGGGAGGTGATGGTTCTTCATTATTTTCAGATAGCAAGTCAGTTTTTCCTAGACTTGTGAATGATAACCGTTCCAGTATGATATGTACTAATATGAGTTCATATCTGCAAGAGATGGGGTAACACTGAAACAAAAAGCTCTACTGTTTGTGTGTTTCCTCCTAGCTGTTTCCACCTTTGCTTTGCTCATGAGGAACACAAAACAATGGAGCCTGTCAGTAGACATAGAAGAGGCTATAGTTTGTGAGGAGCTGGGCCTGCAGGAGACAATTTAAAGTACATACACAGACAGCAGTTATTTTAAGTCTGAGCATAATGTGCTTTATTGTAAGTGTTTCGATGGGCTTCTTCCCAAGAATGCAAAGTAGGCCTGTACTATGTGTGATGATCAAGGGACCACTGATGTCTCAGCGTGGTCATGACTGACAAAGTAAAAAAGAAGGTGCTTACTTCCTTTTAACATCTGAGCAGAATGCTCCTAATTTAATGCAGAACTAACCTTTTGTCCACAGCAAGAGGTTGAATTTGCTTTTGTTGTAATTTACATGAGTCATACCTCTGCAAAATCCTTCAGCCATCTGCCATCAGTCAATAAATCCTTTTTTAATTCCCATTAATTCTTATTAGAAAGATTGAGGAAATCCACCCATCTGTTTGATAGAAACATTATGTCCACAGGGAAAGCACATAGAGACTTTTATCACTCTTTGCTTTAGGGGTGGGGGGATGATAATCTAGACAATTGCAGTAATCTGTGGAAATGTTCAGTATGTGCTGCTGAGAGAATCTTTGCATATTAATTCATTGAGTAATTGAGGCACAAAATATTATGGTAGTCTAGTAATTCAGTGCTAATACAAGAGTGCAAGGTCTCTTTTGCTTTTAACATGATTAATTCTACCGTAGTGAGTAAAACAACTTGTACAGCAAGTCAGAAACTGTCAGGGAAAATGTAG
>NW_008824002.1:1028748-1037843 GCF_000699105.1 Pygoscelis adeliae
GTGATCATATTCTGTGAATTTGCCTTTAAGATATAAGTTCTTCTGAAAAGATAACATTTATATTTGCTGAGCATGAATTTTTTTTTAGCATTGAACAAATAATAATCTAAATAAATTTGACCTGATTTTAGTGTCAGATGGCAAAAGGACAATAACAGAAACTGTATCTGTTTTGAAAGCTGCTATTTCAACAGCCAGTTCTTGTTGCTGACCAAATATTTCTGTTCTGACAAAATATTTTTCTTTGTATCTGACAATATCCTAATACACACCAAGAAATGGTTATGTTAAGTTATGCCTGGTGAAATTCTGCTTAGGGGACTACCTTTGGCAAAAAGTTACCATCAGTATTGTGTGATGAGAACTAGCTTTGAAGGAAAATATTGACTACAGACTCTGTTCCAGAAGCTCACACTGTGGCAACATGTGTTGTTGATAAGAGATAAAAGAAGACTCAAAGAACTGCCTAAATATATAGCCTCTTGTGAATGTTAAACTGGAAAATTTTCTGCTGAGAAGAATTTCTGAGTGTTCCTCAACTCTTTTGCTGAGATATACGCCATAAACTTAGTTAATACTTAGAGTTGAGTTTAGATTCCTATGTTTTACCCTTTGCAAGAAGCTTTGTAGCAAAGCAATGATAGTGTTCTGTTTAGCATGAATTGCAGTATATACTTATTTTTAAGAATAGTCCACATATATGTTGAAATGCTAGATGCCAGAAATGTTTGTTACTGGTAGGTGTTTTGGCTTCAGCAGTATCTATAACAATCTTCATTCTGTCTTCCTGTTCTGATTTAAAATATTCATTTAAAATAATCTTTTTTTTTTTTTAATCAGACCTACTTACTTTTTTTTATATTTGTTCTTACTGTTATGATTTTCTTTTCACATGTTTGGTTTCTCTTTGCCTTGGGGAAAAAATGGAATAACAAATTTGTTAATCTGCCTGTGACCTTCACGGCTCTGGAATTGCTTGGGCTGTTGTTCATAACAATCCTGGTACACATGGACTCATAAATTACTTCTGCTGAGGTTTTTTTTATCTGACTTTTTCATAGTCCCTTAGAACTGTCAGAAGTTGGGAACCTAGAATATCATGCCCAGTTAGGATATATATTGGTTTCTCAGTTTATAGCCGGAGTGACTGCTCTCAGCACCTGAAATGGGCCCAAGATCATGGCTCGTAATCAGAAGCTTCCACTGTGGAAACAATAAGGGTTGATCTGAGGCAACGAATGGGTAAGATACCTTTAGTAGCAGAAATGTCAGTGCCCATGGCATGATTGTCACCATCTGCCCTGCTTGTCACCATCTGCCCTGCTAAGGAACATGACTTGGTGGGACGATCTCACTTTTCTGAATACACTTCAGTGTCAGGCCTCTCACATTTCAATCTTTTCTGAAATAGATTTTCTTTTCCCGTTCCTTTTCTTCAAGTTCTTGGTGCACTCTGGCACCTGTTCAGTATCTGAGACTGTGTCTGCCAAAATGCCTCAGGGATATCTCTGAAGCTTTGTGACTCCTTCAGGCCCAGGAAAGCTGTCCCCACCTTCTTTAAGGTCAGATCAGCTTTATCATCAGGAGTGCAGGCTGTAAGAATAGACTGTAATTCACTTCTCTGGCACACACTAATTTACTTAACATGAGAATTAAGGCCATTAAGGCAAAGTGTCCTCTTCATGAGATCATTTCCCTATTACTTAGAATAAGTTAGAGTTGGGGGGCACCACTTTCTGTCTCTAGTGATATGTACCATGTTAAAAGCATTCTTCAAGAGAATTAAAAAAAGTACTGCAGACTTTGTACATTTAAGCTGGGAAGTTAAATGAAGAACTGACTGTCTGCCTAGGCAAATAAATACATTGACATAAGTGACTTCTTTAAATCTCCCTCCTTGTGATTTAGGTTATTCTTAAAATTGAAAGGGTCCTCCAGAATACGCAGCTTCACATCCACATCTCTTGGGAATAAATGCAAGCACTGTGTTTGACCTAGGTAATAGGTTCATATTTACTAACCAATTTCCACCTTCAGTAGTACGTCTTCTCATATTACTGACACTTTTTTCAGGACTGGTGACTCTATGAAGCTGGCCATCTATCAAGCATTAGATCTCAAATGCAGTCCCAAAATTCTTGACCATTTGTCTTGGCGGATTTTTGAAGAATAACAGATTGCATTGAAACCTCTTACAAGTCAGAAAGGATGGAACTGCCTTGAAGGCTTATTACACATTTCAGCTGACCTACAAATGTAACTAGAATATCCCTTTCTTGGAGATGTGTATCATGGTTTCTTGCTGTTTCTGTTTAACACAGTAGTGTACCCTGCTGAATTAGCTATAGTTGACAGCCTTTAACAAAGATCCTTATTCACAGGAAGTACTCAGAGTAATTTTAAGTGGTCAGGGCACTGCTTGGAATCTCTAAAGTTTTGAACTGACGTGATGACAGTTTCTTAGATGTTTAAAGAAACGTTAATTTATAAAAAAGAGAGTTCTTAAACAACTGCATGTCACATATGTACTTGCTTCCCATTCTTTTCCTATTCATAGAATCATACAATAGTTTGGGTTGGAAGGGACCTCTAAAGGTCATCTAGTCCAATCCCCCTGCCATGGTCAAGGACATCTTCAACTAGATCGAGTTGCTCAGAGCCCCGTCCAACCTGACCCTTGAATGTTTCCAGGGATGGGGCATCCACCACCTCTCTGGGCAACTTGTTCCAGTGTTTCACCACCCAATCCAGTGATATATTATATGCAGTATATGCACAAGGGACCATGTTTCTATTTACACACTGATATTTTGGCCCATTTATTACAAGGCCAAAAAAATTTTCGTAACTCATTGTAGCAGTCATGAAGTATAAATACACACATGGACTTCGCATCTCAGAGAATACTGGTTACTGGTAATTAAATTTTCTTAGCATTTATGATCTGAGACTTCAAAAACATATATTTTGAATATTTGGGAAAGGATCTTGACTATCTCTTCCAACAACAGAGCGGGTGAAGTTAGAAGGTGAAATAAGCTTATTAATTTATAAAGGGGAAAAATCTGTATTTAAATGCTGTTCATTTTATTTTCTGCCAGTACATCTAATGGGAGAATAATGAATTTCTGAGAAGTACTGAAGTGAGAATTTTTGTATTCCTGTTTTCCTTTAAAACAAAACAAAACCCAGGAACATCACCCTGCCAATCCAGATGTGAAGAATGTCCATACTTATAACTCTAGGAAAAGAAACAGAGCAATAATACCAATGGCTTTTAACATCTTCATCTTTATATAAATTCAGGGTTATTTTATTATTTCTAAAAGATAATTTTATGTCCACCCTCCCCACTCCCCCTTTATTAGCTAGGGAGTGTAGAAAAAAGAAGAGAAAAAAAGATTGAGTTTCATTCTCAAGATTATTTGTTGAGTGACTCCGTCTGGAAAGCCTGCAGTGTATTAGTTAGTTTGGAGAACAAGCAGGAGATCATAATGATCATAATAATGAAAAAAATAATATTCTTTGCCTCTACAGTGTGAATGTTGTGGAACCCCTTGTTTGTAAATGATAGAATTCAATCTCCGAGTCTGATTACAGGCTAAGTTCTGGTTACCCATCAGTGGTAGAAAGCTATGAAAACTACCTAATCTGAAAATAATCTTGGAATTAGGGTAATATGAAGCTCTGCTCCACCTTTTTTCCTCTTCTTCCCTTTTCAGTCGAAGTCTAGAGACAAATTTAGATTAAACCTGCTCAAACTTACGAATCATTAAAATCAGAGTGTCATTCCTTCACACAGTGGGGTACATATCACAGTACAATTTTCTTTCCAGTGTACTGCTTTTTCTAAAGACTTCAGTCTTAAAAATCAGTTTTGTATGCCTGTGGATACTAGAATTAGAAGACTTCAAGGCTAGCAGTAGTTAATACATGCTTTTTATTTCCAGGCAGGGATTTTTGAAAATACACTTTGTGTGTCTAATTAGTGAGGAAATTAACCCCAAATGAAAGACTTGTACTAGTGTGCAGAATTCAGTCATATTGAATTACCAGAGATTTTGTCACTATTTTTCAGTGCATACAAAGTATGTTTTTAGACAGTACATTAGTCTTCTATGAATTCCTTGTACTTTAATTTTGAATTAGAATGTGTTTGCAAAAATAGAATAGTTTGACCAAACCCACTAAGTAATCGGATAGTAGTAGTACAATTGTATTTGTATCTTTTTCTCTCATGTATGAAAAGGAAATATCTTTATCAAAATACTGATTTCTTTATCACAGTGTTGTTTAGTATAAGAAACTAAAATGGAGGGAATATTATCTAAATCAAATCTGTGCCTGCAACCAACCAAGATGAAATTTATATAAAGTCTGTTCATAGAGTTTCTTAAATGAATTTCTAGAGTTGACTGCTATTTAGTACAAAAAAAGGAACTGAGGATAATTGTTGTTTATAACTATAATTACAATTTTCTCTATGCAACTGCTAGTACTTTATTGTAGTGTTCCCACTGTATTCCTGTTTTTCTGAAACAACCAAAATATAATAGCAGCTAAAATTGTTCTGCTATGAATGTATTTAAGTAGTCTTATCCAGTTATTATTTTCCCATTCTTAACTGGATAATTGACACTTTTCAAAATATAAATGCTTTGAACAAATACTTATCTGATACATTATTTACAAATGAACTTAGCTGTTGCTTTATTATTTTTAGTGCACATAAGTATATGTATTTGTATACAAGCTCTGTTTCTGACATAATTTCCCAACATTATATTTTCTCTGGAATGGTAACAGCAATATCACATGGCAGGGGGTGACTTTTTAATGGCAGTTATTGTTTAATGTATCTGCTCTTATTTTTGAACTTTTTTGTCATTTGTTTCTGTTGTTTAGCAGTCTGAAAATTCAAACAAACATGTTTTCACAATAAATTTGTTCTTGGAGTTTCTATGTTGTCCAGGCCTCTCATCTTGCGTTATTTTCCTGCTGTTGTAGTTCTGATAACCAGCACAGCTGATACTGTTCTTTGTTAACATAGGTAACTGGAATATTACATTTGAAACTAGAACTGATTTTACTCTAAAATAATATATCATACCTGATGATGAAGTAAGGTATTTTGAAAATTAGTTTTTCCATTATGCTAAGGAAGCATTTGAATATAACGATTGCTTCCACAGTTCTGAGGAAAAATTGACCCGTTTTTCCTAATTTTATTTTTTATCAGAAATATTAAATGCTATTATTAAGCATTCGCACTTTTTTTCCTAAAAAAAAAGGAAGGCCGGGGTTAACCTCCGTTGGCAACTGAGCACCCAGGCAGCCACTTGCTCACTCCCCCTCCCCCGGTGGGGTGGGGGAGAGAATTGGAAGAGCACAAGTGAGAAAAACTCGTGGGTTGAGATAAAAACAGTTTAATAATTGAAATAAAATGATAATAATAATAATATGATAATAATAATACACAAAGCAAGTGATGCACAGTGCAATTGCTCACCACCCGCCGACCGATGCCCAGCCAGTCCCCGAGCAGCGGCCCCCCCCGGCCAGCTTCCCCCAGTTTATGTACTGAGCATGACGTCCCATGGTATGGAATGTTTCTTTGGCCAGTTTGGCTGTGCCCCCTCCCAGCTTCTTGTGCACCTCCAGCCTTCTCAGTCGGTAGAGCATGGGAAGCTGAAAAGTCCTTGGCTAGTGTAAGCATTACCTAGCAACAACTAGAACATCCCTGCGATATGAACTTTGTTCTCATCCTAAATCCAAAACCCAGCACTGTACCAGCTACTAGGAAAGAAATTAACTGTATCCCTGCCGAAACCAGGACAATGTAGAATTTTCTTTCACAGTTAAGGGTCTCTTCAATTTGCAGATGTTAGTATAATTCAGTCACTGAAAGCTTCTCTGCTCTTGCTGTACATTGTCTTGGCATTTGCACTCTGACCAGGTGAAACTTCTTGGAGGGAGAATGTGGCTCCTTCTCCATATACCAGCTGAGCCTGTATGGCTTCAGGACTGTGCAGAAGCTTCACAAAATATATGCTGGGGCAGAGCATTTTAGTATCGTTTGAGATTAGAATTGCCCTAAAAAGGAATACCCCAAAAGGCAACCTGTAATGTTGCCTTTTTCTCATTCAGTATTTGTTTTTAGAGACTGGAAGCCTATTTACTTTAAAAAGAAAGATTTGAAAGGAGGAGTTCCACCTCAGGCCTTCAGCTGACTCTGGATCCTGTCACTATGTCAAATTCTCAAAACTCTCAAAACCTGCTAAAAGATAGTAAAGCTGTTTTGTATCAGTAAAAATCTGAAAATGAGATTTAAGAAGCGACTGATGCATAGATAAGAATAGAAATGGCAGACATGGGTGTAACTCTTCTACAAATGGAGAAGAATTGTATTCATTTTGCAGGTTCGATATTCTGAAATCTTACACCACCTCCCTTCATCTATCTGTGAAGAGGAGGTGCATGGAATTAAAACTGTTAGCTTTGCCACAGTTACAGTCTGTTATGAGAGGATAGATGGACCCAAAATTGCTGTGTGGCCTGTATTAGTAAACAGGTTGAAAGTCCTTGTTCTAAAGTATTAGATGTTATCTTGTGTTCAGTGTCATGTTTACATTAAATAAACCAAACCACCTATTTCAGATTCTTTATATAAACTGTAGTAACTATAAATATACCTGTTCAGGAAGCAATATATGTGTTAGGTTTTACCAAGACAAGCTTCCATAATCTCTTAGCACTCTGCTCAGTGATCCCTAAAACAATCCCAAGAAAAGCCATTAATTAGGCAATACAAACATAAGTAAATTTTAACATTATCAAAGAAATATTTTAGATTGGGAGAGTAATAAAAAAAATATGAAAGCTTCCCACTTTTTATTGACATGAAATAATACAGAGATGGAATATGTTTTTAACATCTAAAAATTGTGACAAGAATTGTCATATGGTATTTTCATCCACAAATGGTCTTTCAAGTCAGCTGTTGTCATTAGTAAGAGCATAGCTTGATTTTTTTAATGTCTATTCTTATCCTAAAAACTTAGGATAAGTAAAGTCAAAGAGACTTTTGCTGTTTAGAAACAAACCAAAAAAAAAAAGTACTGTTCCAGGAAAGAAATATCATTGCAGAATCATTAAAACTATTCAAATTGTAATTTCATTCCATGCTTACTTTGGAAGTTAGCTTTGTTTGGTGTATACACTGACAGATGTCAGAATTGATCAGTAAAATTAAGTTAATGCTGAAATAACGTATTTAAATGTGTTCTCTTTGGTTCAGATTCAAAACATGGCCTGCATATAACTTTCTTTTGGCATCTTAATAGTAATGATTGACACACATATGTCACTCAATATAGACATCTTGGTATGTCTGACACTTGTTTTGAGTTATGTTTAGGAGACAGTCATCATTGGGGTTGGAAGGCAGCTGCATTAAGTTAGTAACGAAACACTATCCAACAGTCACAGAGAGAAAGCAAAAAGATTATAATAAATTGAATTTAGAATTAGGGCAATTAAAAAAAAAAATCAATCCCCTTCATTCTACTTTAATCAAGCAAAGTGATGATATGAAAAGCAGAGAAGATCTTAAAATGGTAGGAAATTTTGTTGGACTCTTGTTACAAGATACAATAAAGATAAATTTCTTACCAATGGAGTATGCAGAATTAGTTGTTTGGGGTTTTTTTTGAACGCACATATATTCTTGAACACATATATATTCAAATTTGTGATGGAGGTGTTTCTTGTCAGGATCTTTATCACAGTTGTTGACAGTAATCAATGCCCTGTGTCCAAGGCATGTGGCTAGTGCTGCTTATAGAATTCCTATAGCTGAAGTTGTCACGAGGTCATTTGT
Source organism: Pygoscelis adeliae (assembly GCF_000699105.1). Classification (NCBI taxonomy): domain Eukaryota; kingdom Metazoa; phylum Chordata; class Aves; order Sphenisciformes; family Spheniscidae; genus Pygoscelis; species Pygoscelis adeliae. The sequence goes on from NW_008824002.1 coordinate 1,036,628, forward strand.
TTAGGTGACAATTCATTCAATATAAAATTTCAGTTCTGATACGTACCTATAAAGAAAAGAATTAAAGTTCAGTAATATCTGAAGAGGCAGAAGATAGACTGTTTACTTGCAGAAAAGGTAAGGTAGATTTCTAATTATTAACTAATTTTATTATGCTTGCTTTTGAATGGAAATTTCTTTATTTGAATTCATATTAATTTAAATGTTTTCCTCTAGTTTTTCAACAACTCTGAGGAAGAAAATACTTTCTGTATCTTCAAAACTTGCCTTAAAATAGGATCGTATATAAATCACTTCAGTAAGTAAAGTAAAATGAAGCATATCAAGACCAAATTCAACAGGGTTGCCTTCTTTAATATGTTGTCTCTAAATTTCAGCTGAAACTTATCTACTGTATGAATTACTACTATGTAATAAACCATTGTAACTTTTTGCAGAGACATACCTTGTTATGTAGAGTATTTTTGATGGAACTTGAGTTGTTAAGTACTATCACACAATTGTATAAAAAGTATCTTGACTCTTGAGGAGAGTTGAGTGTGGTAGAACTTTCAGTACTCTCTTTATGCCGTAGGAACTCAACTATTCAGTTGAGTTTTCCATATAAGTTTTTCCTTTATGCCATAGGAACTCAACTATTCAGGGGGTGGCTCTGTATGTTAGGGAGCGTTTCGAGCTCAACGATTGTGATGATGATATGGTCGAGTGTTTATGGGGAAGACCAATGAGGCAGATATCCTGCTGGGAGTCTGTTATAGACCACCCAACCAGGATGAAGGGGCGGATGAAGCATTCTACAAGCAGCTGGCAGAAGTCTCACAATCGCTAGCCCTTGTTCTCGTGGGGGACTTCAACTTCCCGGACGTCTGCTGGAAATACAACACGACAGAGAGGAAGCAGTCTAGGAGGTTCCTAGAGTGTGTGGAAGACAACTTCCTGACACAGCTGGTAAGTGAGCCTACCAGGGGAGGTGCCTTGCTCAACCTGCTGTTTACAGAGAAGAACTGGTGGGAGATATGGTGGTCGGAAACCATCTTGGGCTTAGCTACCATGAAATGGTAGAATTCTTGATTCTTGGTGAAGTAAGGAAGGGGGGCCAGCAAAACCGCAACCATGGACTCCCAGAGCACAGACTTTGGCCTGTTCAGGACGCTGGTTGAGAGGGTCCCTTGGGAGACAGTCCTGAAGGGCAAAGAGGTCCAGGAAGGCTGGACGA
>NW_008824002.1:1039826-1041162 GCF_000699105.1 Pygoscelis adeliae
AAGACGGGTAGATGAGGCGCTTAGGGACGTGGTTTAGTGGGCATGGTGGTGTTGGGTCGACGGTTGGACTCGATGATCTTGGAGGTCTCTTCCAACGTTAATGATTCTATGATTCTATTCAGAGGCCATTACTTAAACAAACAAGAGTAAAGTGAAGGCATGACCATACAGTCCGAAAGTTCTTAGAACAAATTGTTTCTTAGGTTAGGAAAATAAATGGGAAATAATGTGTTTCTAATCCAAGAGGCATTACCTCAGAAAAAAAATGATGCCAAACCTAAGAAAACCCAACTGATTCTGAGAAGTGAGATGATGGGTGGAGAAATGTGAAAATTCTGTAATTCTCACGAAAAATTTGTATCATACAATTTCTGGCAAAAAATAAAGCCACTGAGTTAACATTACATGATACCAAATGTCAGCAATTTTCATTCCTACCTTTTCAACTGTTGACTCTTTTTTTTTTTTTTTTTTCCCCTATGGAAAAAAAACAGGCTTAAAAATTGAATACGTATTTTCAGTTGTTGCGTATGTGCATCTCGTCGGTGTTTTTATATGTATGTGTGTATATACTTCCTCTCTTGGAGTAGAAATTCTGTGCCCTTTATATGTCTTATTTTAAGCTTGTTACAAATATTTTTCCAAAAATCCATTTGCATGTAATTCTTGTTAGACTTTTAAATTGAGATATGGATACAGTCTTAGGTTAGAAAGGTTAGAAATATAGTGTGATAGAAAGCTGGGAATGTAAAGTTTGGGCTTTAGCCTTAGTCTATATAAAGTTATAAAATGCTGAAATTTCAGTTAAATTTCAGCTTTACTCGCTCTGAGGTTTTTTGTTGTTGTTATTGTTGGTTGTTGTGTTTTTTTTTTTAAAAACAAAACCATTGTTTTTAAAGTAAGCCTTGTCTAATTATACTATTTCTTCCCTAAATGGTAATGGAAAAGGTGGCTTTAATGTCTTGTTTAAATTTTGGCAAAGTTCAATTTGAATAAATGCTCTCCACTTTTAAAGAGGTCAGTGTCATAAGTTAGTGATAATCAGTAGACATTTCTTTTTGAAGTAGGTGAAGAATTGTATCTAGAAACACAGAATCAATATGGAACCGAATAGAAATGAAACTACTTTTAAAATATGTAAGTGTATGTGAATAAGGAAATTTTCTGCTGAAGGTTGTGTTGAACAAAACACTTAAAAGCAAAGCTTCAGCTGTAAGAAAACAAAGCTAAGAATTTCATTGAAATTGGTGAAAAGCTGAAGAGTAATTTTTTTAAATGTCTTTCTGCATCAAACCACAGATGAGAAATAAAGATACAAGGCCGTACATAAAGACAG
>NW_008824002.1:1041202-1110175 GCF_000699105.1 Pygoscelis adeliae
GTGTAGAGAAATCTGACTAAAACATTTATTACTTTGTAGTGAAGTTAGAATAAAATTGTTGATCTACTCTCTCTAGGCAGCCTTTTCTGTGACTGTGTGAAAGGAAATGATACAAGTTGTGTTTAGGGATGCCTGGTCAAAATACATTTGTGTATAATCCCACAACTTTGCAAGATACACACTGTATCTCTAAAAGTAAATGAAAGTGAGCTTATGTAGGCCTAGCTTTTCTGTTGCATTGATTTATACAACTCTAATTTCAAGGATTAGTATGAGCAAAAATTCAGATACAAGTGTGTGTGATGCCAAATTATTGCTAAAAGAATGCGGAGTTTTTAATATAAAACCTCCACAGTGGGTATTACCAATGCATGATCGTCACAGTACTTTACCCTCACCTCATCCATCATGTGATAATATTGCAAGACCTGTGATAAGGTGTGTCATTATAAAATGCTAGCAGCCATATGTACAATATTTAAGCCCTTCATGCATAGCTAAGGGAGATACTGGTATATTTCTTCATAGTGCAATGCTTTCTTTTCCTACATCACTTTTCTTTCTCTTTCTGGAACAGTGAATTAATTAAGCATGTAGAAATTTAAAGTATATAGATGACGTGGTGACATTAAAATAAATGGGGCTACACACAGGTCTCAGCAAGTTTCCCGATTTCACTAAAATCCTTTTGACATCATCTTCCCAACCATTACTGATCAGTTTTCAAAATTTGTTTAAACTTCAAAATACAATTTCAAGCCTACACTAAATACAGCAGAGAAACACTTAACCTGGAAGTGATACATGAAGTTGTTAAGACTTATCAGCCTGATCACATGCTTATGCTGGTGCCAGAACGGTATGGTTAGGTTACATTCTGGTGTGGATTCAAAGGCAAATCGCATGCTTCTTTACTTGAGTTTCAATTTATAAATCTTGCTTTCCTCCTTCTATTGCCAAACCAGCATATTCCCTTGTGTGTCTGGGAAGGATGGAGAAAGCAGAGAACAAGTACAGAACTATGATGCTCAACCTGGGAAGCGCTATTTATGTCTCTTCCTTAGGCCAGCTAAAATCAAGTTTCATCATGTACACTTACTGACCTTGGTCCACTGTAGCTCAGATTTCTCTGAATTGCTTTAGCTTATACTGTGATTGTGCCTCAAAGATGAATAGTCCTGTAGAATGTGACTTTTTTTTTTTTTCTATCCCCCTGGTTTAAAAAAAACCAAACCACACACAAAACCCTTTGTATTACCCTGACAGTGCAGAGGGTCTCAGGACTTGCCTGGTCTTGCCTTAGCTTGAGCTGATTTTACCAGTTTCAAAAATTGCCTAGTGGTCAAATGACTATTGCCTACCCTGTTTACCTTAAGCTCTTTCAAAACCATATATGGATAATCTATGCTTAACGAAAAATAGCCTTTTATTTCAACTGAGGTTGTCCATTTTCATACTTAACCTTGTTACCAAAAAGAAGAAGGTTCCGATAGTGAAACATATAAAACCAACCCAAGCAGATGCTGAGACTGAGGAGGAAGAACCTCTCACCATACCTTCATATTCCTCCTGATTATTATCTCAAGATGCTCGTGACTCCTTATAGCCTTTCCCCCGCAATCTTCCTGAGGAAAAGATTGAAACGTCAGTACCCAGAGAAAAACTGGAAGGGTAAGCATAAGATAGGTATTTCAAGAAGATACTAGGAAGGATTTTAAAGTAGTTTTATCAGTGTTGTTGAGGCTTTTCTGAATTAATTAAAAAAAATTGGGCTAATAAACTGCTTAAAATATTAATTGGAATAATGATAAATTTTTGGTTCCATATATATACACACATACAATTACTTCTCTTTTTCCTATAGCAAAGGGCTGAATGTCACAACTTCTGTAATTAGCACCAAAAGCCAACTGTGCTCAAAGGAAGTGGTGGAAATATGCGATGGATGGGGAGAAATGAAATGGAGCAACAGAACTGTCCTTTTTAACTGTAGTTCTGTTTTAGTTAGGCTTAAGAGACATACTTTTTAATCTTTTTTTTTTTTTTTTAATATAAGCCTATAGTGTTTCATAGCTTTTATAGTATCACTCTAGATACTGCAAGTCAAAAATTGTCTAAGCTCTGTGGAAGGAAGACTAACAGCAGTGGTTGGTTTAACTCCACTAGAGGGGAAAGTAAAATGCAGCAGTAAACTCCTGTCTCAACCTTCATTTTTAGCAATGCCTGCCTTTGGAGCACACTGCTTTTATCTTTTTCTGTCTCAGTTTTTCTTTTAATAAGCTAGGAAGGACAAGGAAGTCCAGATTATCTTCTTATTAATGTTGTATATGAATTTTTACTTATGAAATTGAAGGGGTTTTTTTAGTGTATGGGACAAATAGAAAAACTGATCTGAAAGCTTGAGCTGGATACAAGAAAACAAAAAATCAGGCAATAGGTGATCTCTTCAGCACATGTTGGGAAAAGAAGAATAACATACCTGAAATATTCTGATGTGTTTGGAAAATTTGGCACATTTGTTAAATGTGCCCATTTTCATCTCTTCTTTTTTATGGTAGAATTTCTTGAGGTAAACATCTGAGACATCAAGAAATTCTGAGAAGTGATATCACTGGTTGAAATTGGTGTGGATTTATTATTTGTTTGAAGGCAGGGTCAATCTTGTAGAAGAGTTTTGCATTTGCCAGTTACGTACTAACTGTGCTTATGGTGTTTGTGATGCTAACATGCGGTCCAAACAATCTGTACATTCAGTGTTTTCTCAGCTGTGGAAAATGATGTTTTTATCATTATTGCCAACCTGCTTTAGCCTTCAAATGTCATCTTGAAGGTGAAAGTTTATATGACCTATTTTCTTCTGTCAAGAGATCAGTGGTATGTTAACCACTCTGCATTAACAAGTAAAAGTCCCTCACCACCACCACTACCCCAAATGCTGATTTTGGTGGTTTTTGGATTAATCTTTCTCACACCATGTAACATTTGTTCTAAGTAGTCCCGAAAAAAAAAAAAAAAATTGAAATACTATTACCTATTTTCCTATTTTCTTAATGCAAATTTGATTCAGCTTCTAGTGGCATTTAACGTAAATGGTATATCTTTAAAGGAAATCTGAATAATTTATCTGAACTTTTCATTGTTTAAGCACTGAAAAGCCGTTCATATATGTCTCCAGATAAGACCAGACACCAGGCTTGTGCAGATATGTGTAATTAGGTAAAATTATGACTTCTGTCTTATGATTTATAGTTTTGAAAGATCAGAATGGTTTAAGAGCATTTTAACCAGTAATATTTGAGGAAAGGACAGCATTATTCCTTATTTACAAAGTGGAACTAAGGCTTTGAAAAGAGAGCTTCACTTCTATTTTGTATACCAGCTATGGTAGTCACTTAGAAGTATTTGCCTAAGGACAATGACAGATACAACTTTAAAATTTCATATATGTGTGCCTGTCTCTGGATAGTAGGGTGTTTATGTATGTGGGAGGTATTTTTATACATATATTGCATGTAAATAGGCAACACTGCATTGACAGTTCATAACAATTCTTGTAGCTTCTTAGACCTATTTACACAGAAGAGCTGAAGAACTGAAGTCCTTAACCTTCAAGTTGTCTCTTGTGTTATGTTTGAAATTGAATTGACCGTATATGTAGTGACTTCTTCATCCTGTGTATGGGGGTATATATGTGCACACGAACATGTATGTGCATATCTGTATTAGTTTATATATGTGTGTGTATATATATGTATGTTATCTTGGATTAACTTCTCATTTTTGCTCCATGGAATATAATTCCAGTGAGTTGTTTTGGCTAATTAGATTATGCTGAATATGTTCAAAATGCATGTAGAAGATTAACAGTAGGCTTGCTGCTTATCAGGTCTATTCCATTTCCAAAAATCTGGTTTATGTTTATAACAGTTTTGGCATACTTCAAACTGTTCATATACAATGTGGTCCACTGAAAACTAGTTGCCACTTCTGGGAGATCTGGTTATTTTGATTTTGAAGGAAAAATGGCTTTGTGGACACAATTAAGCTCAAAATCATAAAATATTTCAGAATCCAATTGTATCTCAGCAGCTGATGACTTTCGTGGAGATAGACACTCCATGAATATTAATGATTCAACAGCTCTCTGACATAAGAGTTATTCTTGCTATGTAGATGGAGATGCTAAGTCAAGGAAAGGTTAAAATACCTGTATTAACCACAAAAGTGGTGAAAGAACTGAGAACAGAAATCAGATGGTTTATCTTTATTGCATTTTTTAAATTATATGTTCTTTCTTTCCTTGTCTATGTTTACTAGTATTTTTCCAAAATCTATGTAATACAAAAATCTGAGATCTGAATTTGGATTTAAGGAGTGACTCCTAAACTATTATCTTAGCTGATTCTTTAATATTTTTCTACAGATGTTAAGAATAATGTGTACATTCATTTGCCAAGTTTTCATAAATATCTAGTTAGTTTTGATGTATTTCTTTCTCTTGCAAATTAAGTAAGACTTAAATTTTCAAATACAACGTTTTTTCTGTGTTATGGGCAAATACTGTCTATTCAATACTGTCTAGGAGGACAATAGCACTCAACATCTAACTTTCAGGCGTTTCCTAGGTAATGGAGATACAGCTGCAAAACCGTGTTGTGCGAATGGAATGAAACAGTCAAGTGTTTCCACTTTTCTACTATTTTTGAGTTTGAATTAATGTTGTGGTTTAACCTCAGTCAGCTGGCAACTGAGTACCATACAGCCGTTCGCTCACTCCTCCTCCCCCCCATGTGGGATGGGGGAGAGAATTGGAAGAGTATAAGTGAGAAAAACTCATGGGTTGAGATAAAAGCAGTTTAATAATTGAAATAAAATAATAATAGCAATAACAATAATGTAATAATAATAATAATACACAAAGCACAGTGCAATTGCTCACCACCCGCCGACGAATGCCCAGCCAGTCTCCGAGCAGCAGCCCCCCCGGCCAGCTTCCCCCAGTTTATGTACTGAGCATGATGTCACATGGCATGGAATGTCCCTTGGGCCAGTTTGGGTCAGCTGTCCTGGCTGTGCCCCCTCCCAGCTTCTTGTGCACCTCCAGCCTTCTCAGTCGGTAGAGCACGGGGAGCTGAAAAAGTCCTTGACTAGTGTAAGCACTGCTTAGCAACAACTAAAACATCGGTGTGTTATCAACATTATTCTGGTACTAAAGCCAAACGACAGCACTGTACCAGCTACTAGGAAGGAAATTAACCCTATCCCTGCCAAAACCAGGACAATTAAGTAAACCCTAGGACTATCACTATTTCAGAAATTACCAGATATGGGACCGGAGAATGCACTTTAATTCTAGTGTGTTTGTTTTGTCATTTTTAGGTTTCTGCACACCTTCTTGGATTGCACAGAGATGTCAGAAAACTTGTAAAATAAATCATAGCAGATGTTTTTGTTTCGTTTTGGTTTTTTTTTGTGACAAAATCTGCTGTGTAGTAGAATTAGTCCTTTCCATGAATGAAACAAACAAAAATGAACAAGAAACACAGAATTTGCTGTTACTGCTTTCTAGTAATTTTTCAGAAATTAACTATTTATTTGTGTAGGAAACCTAGTTCACAAATTAAAAAAAAGTACTAGAAAACTGAAATTAAGTTAGTGAATTATGCACAATGTGTATGTTACTCTTTCATGTATGTAGATAATTATATAGAATTTAGTAGGTCTTTTTGAAAGTAATATAATTGTTGTATATTCCCAGTAGTTTGTCTTTCTCAATTATGTTAAGCATAAATTACTTTTCCTCACTATGAAGGTTGTCATACTTAATTCCAATTTACCATTTGTGTGTCATTGAGACAACATTTCACAAGTGACGTTTACTATATTAGAACATAACTAAAGCAACTCTTAAGTTTTTCTCTGTGCTGCTACTCCAGCCCAGGGGAGGTCTCCTATAAACAGAGCCTCATTCTTGTAATTTAAACATCTGCTTCACATTTCCTCAAATTTTACAGTAAAAGGCAGCCATGACAATGAGATAAGAGGGTGATTCGTTAATGAAACTGTGCATTGTGTTGACTAGCAGTGTCTCCTTGTTTCCTTCTGATCCCCTTATCTGTTGGTTGCATCCATCAATCACGTTTGTCCTTATATTCAAGTCTATGGAGTCTTTGGTGTAAAGACTGCTTTGAATTATGTATAAAATGAAAATTTTTTAATGTAGTATAGCTGTGTAAACCTGTTTTACCACAACTGTAATTAGCTTAGATCATAAACTGAAGGTTCATCTGTCACCAGACTAAAATCTGTTGTTAGAATACATAATAAGATTTAAAAGGTGCGTGTTAGATCAACATTACAACAGATTACTTTGCCAAACATAATGAAAACTAAAGTAGTAATAGGAAAAAAATGGGTGTAGACTTTGGGGTACAATTACTATACAGTGTTCAGGCTCTTTTTGAAGAGTGTAAGTTACCTGCACTTGTGTAAGTATATGTACCATAAGTAACAGACAATACTTTTCTCCCTATTCTCTCTTTTTTTTTTATTTGCTGCAATTAAAAAAAAAAAAAAATCACTTTCTTCTCACTAATTTCTTAAACAACTTAACTACTGTTTGCAAGTGACAGGTACTTTTACTTACATGCTTACTTGCATTTATAATAGCTAAGTACATCAGCTAGCTTTTATCACAAACGTTAAAGTTTGATATTCTCAATCAGTATGATAAGGCAGGGGAACAGGAAAGGTAATGAACCATGCATCACGTAAAGCGTGTACCTTGTGTCTACCCAGTCCCCTGAATGTCTACGCTCCTCCCAAGATTTATCAAATAGATACATGTTGCACTGTGTCTGAAGGAAAAATAATTCAGGTTATTTTTGCATTACTTATTATTACATTATTTCATGATCTGTCATGAAAATCACCAACACCCACCCCCCACCCCCCCCAACTCTAGGGCAACAGAAACCAAAGCATTTTTTTCTAATGTTTTTTTTGTAAGTTAATTTTAAGATACTGTAGAGTACTGCCAATGAGCTTAAATGCCTGAGTATTGTCCTCCGCTCCTTATATGCAAACCATGTGCTCATGTGCGATGACTTTGACATCCTTTTCAGATAAAGGGATAGGGGAATACTACTTCCATACTACAGGCAACTGTGGCACAAGTGTGGTTGCAGGGAGTACGAAGCTACTGTTGATAAAGGTGTCTTTCATGTGGGTCAGACTAACCTATTTAGATAAGTGAGAAACAAAATAGCATCTGTTTTAAACTGTAAATGATGACCAACAGAGATTTTTCCAAAAGGTGTTAGCAGTATTTACATCATGAGGACTTTCAAACAAGTTAGTGAAGCACTAAAAGAATCAGTCTGGGCTCTAGCAAACATAAAAAACACACACTAGAAGCCAATGGACTATCATGGCTGGGATTGTAATTCAGTCAGGTTGATCTGTAGAGTGAGCAGGTACACACTGAGAGCAAATTACAGCTATTATCTTACAGACATGGCACAAACAGCCCCATAAAGAGGATAGGCTTTAACACCATTGTTGAGTATAAAATAATCATCTGCTGAAGATGGGTTGTAGAGACATGAAATTGCTTTGTGAACTGTACTCACCTTATTCACAAATGGTTTTCAACAGACTGCCATTGTAATTAAAGTTTCAGTATCTATAAAAAAAGCTACTTTTTGGATAATTAAATAACACAATCTTTCCTTAATTCTATTTTCATTAATATTAAAGACATTAATATTTTCTGTTAGTAATCAATACAACATATTTATAAGTTTGAGCTACATTTCAGGTTAAAAATCTTTCCAAAGCATATCACAGGAATAGGAAAAATAAAAATGAAAAATTGTCTTAGTGTAGAACATCTATAACAGATTTTAGCAACATGTTGTTCTTTTGTTGATGAGGTAATATAAACCATATATACACTAATGCAATGTAATTTAAGATATTTTGTTGACACTTATGTTGTGATAGCTTTGCTAGGTGGAGATGTAACTAAAAGTTTAACAGCCTTCTATTCTTAGTTTACGCATGAATTTTTTCTACAAGTAGTAGTCAAACTTGTGGCACCAGTAGTCTCTCAGGTAATATTGTATTAGGCAGCACTTATGTTGTATATTAAAAAGAAAGGTACAAATGTTCTTCCCTTCTGGAAAAATGTAAAAATAGTTTATAAACATGTAATATATAAGTGCTTTTATATGATTGTTATGCTAGTTTCAGAAGTTTGTGCTATGCAATGGGAAGAGTACAAAAACAAAATGCTGCAGAAAATATACAGAAATATATTGTCTGTATTCTTTCTTCTCTCTCTGAATAGGTATTGTGAGAGAATACCTTAGTTCATCATTCCTTAAGCTTTAGACCTAAAGTGAATGCCCAAGGTGCATTAAAATGTCTTTATTGACTGTGACTGAACTTCCTTTAAAACTTTTTTCTATAAACTCGAGTTAAAAGTAGGAAAAGAGACTAATTATTACAATCCTTTTCATGATCATGTGATAATTTTTTTTTCCCCTCTAAATTTACACTACTTTGTACAATGTCTTGTGGAAATCTTTGTGCAACCCATGCAAAAGTTGTCCATATTTAATAAATAAATAATCTTTAATATTCTAATTAACATTAACATCATTATTGTATTTGTAGAGGTGAGAACGTATATTCAATTCTTGATTGATCATTAAAGTGAGAGATATTGTCTTGTGCCTCAAGGAAAAAAAAAAATGTGTCAGTGTGACTTTTTTGTTCATTTTCCATTTCTTTTCCTAACTCAGACCTGTAGCGACTCATCAAAAATACTGTGACAAATCCAGGATTTAACAGATATTATTAAGAAATAAACTGCTTTACTTATGTTGCGCATCTCTAAGGTAGAAATATCTCTTCGCAGTTTTAGAATTGCAGAATGAGAACTGTCTGATCAAAAATAATTTTCAGGGCATAAAATCTGGACGTGGTAACTAGGACTGATATAGTATCTGAGAAATAGGATTTGGCTTTCCTCCCTCACCAGGAATATAGGTAAAATGGCATTAGACTTCAGCTGTACCAGAGTAAAACCAAACTCACTCTCTCTAAAGAATACTGCAGCCAGAAAAGTTATCTAGGGGAGACAAAGATCATACTTATTTTCCTGGCCCAGGCTTTTGGAGTTCACCCAATTGAATCAGAGTATGTTAAAGTTAAGTGCTCTCTTCCCTCCCCACCACCTGGAGCCTGCATCCATTCAGGTGGAAGGGTTTGCTCACTGCAGCTCCAGAATGGCTAAGGAATAAACATGTTTCCCTACTGAGTATTTCTGCGTTAGACCCCTGAAAAGCAGTCATGTAGAACTCAACTCTTACAAATTATGTGTCCTCAATCTCCATGCCTCTGGCAGGTAAGGACAACTATCCAAATACTATGTGTATCTTAGGCTGTTGGTTAAATACAGCTTGTTTTTTTTTATTTCTGTTACTTCAGTTGGGATTTTCAGATAGCTACGTATCAGGCAGTGGCTTTTAGAAGAAAAAAAAAAAATGCTAGAGTGGTTTTGATTCCTAAAAAGATTTTGTCTACTTCCACGATTTAACTTCTATCGTAGGAGTCCTCTTCTACCTCTGAGTCTTGCTAGAATAGTGAGAAGCTTTTAGGAATTTTTTCTCTCTCTACCTTATGAAATGGTGATGGAGATGTACATAGTGGTACAGTCACCATAATAATGCATATACCATTAAATACACCAAAATAATAAACTCTGGTCTCATACATGTAAATTAGACATTTTTAAATGGGATCCCCTTGCAAAACAAAACAACTGCCAAAGCAGTTTCTGTGAGGTAAATAATTGTTCCTCATTAATACTTGTATCTTCATCATAACATCTAAAAAGAATGGAATATAGCTTTCTTTGCTAATCAGCGTATTGCTGTAGCCTTGAATTCACTATTTGAAGTTAACTTAAGTAGTAGCTAACTGTAAATATGTTTGCAACAAATACATGGTATTTTGCTGGTCCCCATTTACATGTCTCATCTTATAAAAAAAAAATTTGAAATACTGAAGTTATCTTAATAAAACAACAACTTCTAAACTGTTTCTCAGTTCAGTTTAAAATATACAGCAACTGATATAAGAGAATACCAGACATAAACTATAGAAGACTTGATAATGAAAAGAATAAAATAGATATTGTCAAAGATATCCTTTCTCTTCCTCTGGCAATCCCACCTTCTCTTGTTCAAAGAAGTTTGGTACGTCCAGTAAATGAAAAGGTAGAGCTAGCTTATGAGCGCTCAATTGTAATTTCTACTTTCTGAAGTCAAATATTATTATGAAATATATTCTTTATAATGTATCATTTTCTATCATATTTGCAGGTTTTACTGCATATTTTACATTGTAGTATTCTGTCTGCTTTTCCTTTTTTTTTAATTTACTTTTAAACTCATAATCAAATTCAAATTCAAAATAATCTTGTGTTGTGTATTTTCTTTTCAGGGGATAAATGCAAACCTACTGAATACACCAAAGTGAAAAATATGTTACTGGATCTACAAAATCGGAGATACATTGCACAATCAAAAGATAAAACTGTTGATGAGAAAATGGTTTTAAAGAAACTTCTTGTAGATCAAATGTTTAATTATTTTGATTCAGACAACAATGGACTTGTGGACACTAATGAATTATCTCAGGTAAGATTTAGATTTTGTTTCCCTTAGCGCAGTAGCTATTCAGTTGTCTTTGTCAGGACTTATGCACATTGAATGATATGTCTTAGGATACTTTCACTTTAGAAGATATATGTGAGTCTCTGAGGTGGAAAACTTCATTCAAGAATTTTGGAAAAGCTGAATTATTCAGAAATTCTGCAGTGATTGTTCAGAAATTTGAATACAGTGCTTTGGGATATACCTTAGGGGGATAGAACACAATAGGTTGCTTTGACCATGAGTTGTTTTATTATCCACAGCATGCTATCGTAACGTCCAACTACATAGATGTATTTTAGAGGTTGAAAACAATTAAAATTATATTTTAAATCACTTCTGTAATACTAAAGAAGTATTATTGCTTTATACAAGTTAGGGCTAGAGAAGTAGTCTTGGAAAGAGAGTTCATGGTAGTCTCTAAACAGCAAGCTTTAACAAATTACACATCTAAACCAGTAATTGTTGCTCTGGTGGGCATGACAGCACTACCTTTAATCTACCTAGAAGGGTTAACTCTATTAAAGAGTGTTGTTATGGCAAATGTACTTTGATTTACTGGATAATGTAGAAGTCCATGTTTGAGAAATGTAATCATGACTGAGCTGTATTAATGAGTCTAATACTAGGCAGTCACTTAAAAATTCAAGACAAGTAGGATTTGTTAGATGCCACTGTTGATCGTTATCCTATGTTTTAAGTTGCATGGCAGTATTAAGAAATATTTACAGGTGAATAGGTAATATCTGTGGTGTTAGGCTGGAGTTATCATTTCCATACAGTTAACTTCTAAAGTTTTAGTGGCAATTTCCAGGACCAGAGGCTGCATACAAATACAGGTACAATTTCAAATAATAATAAACTACCCATTTTAAAAAAAATAAAAAAATAGTATTTTTCTGTAGTTTATAAGATTGGGTTTTCATGCTTTGTTTTAGACTCTTTCAGAAGTTAAGCTTTCAAGGGAATTTTGTGCCTGCATATATTTTACAAATAATACTTTTTATATTAATATACTATATGAATACATAACATACATAGGAGTCAGATATAGATGTGCAAATTATATTTAATGCTTATAGATATATATCACTAACACTTGAAACAATGTGATAGTGATTAGTGTATTGGTTGGCAGTCTAAAGAAACTGAATTTTAAATCTTTCATTATTTTACCACTTGAAAATGGCTTGACTTTGTTGCCATAGCCCTCACGTAACTACTGGAAAATAGTTGAATGCTTTCACCACTACAAATCCATTATTTAATTATCAGTGAATCATGCTTTTTTCATGAGAGGAGCAGGACTAAAGTACTAGTGCTGAAGGTCAGTATCAAAAATATTTTGCAGAATTTCCAGGTTTGTATAAAGAAATAATGCTTCTCTATTCAGTTGCTGCACGTATACTTTTCCTCTTTCCTTTATTTCTTTGTGTCAAACGCAGTTTAAAAAAAACTAAATAAATTTTTTTTCCATTGTGGTGTTTTCAAACTTTCTATACATACTATTCCCACATACTTTTTTTTCTATAAAAATGAATTTATAATGGCAACTGTAAAGTAATGTTTTTTCACAAGTATGGAAACAGGTCAAACAGCCTTAAAACCCAAACATGGTGCTTTGTGGTTCTGCTAAAATTCATTGCAGAAACATCAAATTATTCAATCTAAAGAATAATGTAAAATAAGTTCATGGTTAGTGCTGTGTGGTTTGTTATTGTATGTTTTGCATGAGACACGATGAACTAACCTGTTGCCCTCAGAAATCATTCTTTAGTGAGTTTGAACAGAGAAGAAAACAAGAGAAGCTATACCTGTTTCTCATGAAGCCTTCTCGATAGGAGAAGCTTCAGCCGAGAACCTTTGTCTCTCTTTCATATGACAAAAGGAAACACTGAATCGCCTTTGGGACACACAGAATGGTGTACAGCTTTGCAGTTAAGAACCCACCTCCTGTATAATCTCAATATTTGTAAATCTTTGCCTTCATCTGATGGAGGAAGATTTTAGCCTGCATATTTATTGAAAACAAACCAAGTATGTGACTCAGTACTCTCTGAAGACTTAAAACAAGATGCCAAATTAAAAGAACTCAGAGCAATATCTTCAAATGAAATGCACTGTTTTTCAGAGCATTATCTTTGATTGTTGAAAACTTGACACTTAGTTTCCATCCTCCTGTGGTTTAGCCCAATGAATGTTTTTTAATTCTTGTTGAACATCAAAGCTTGATAAATCAAGATTGTTTTGCAAGGTGGGATTAGACTCTTGCTCTCTTCTGACCTTAGTGTATACGATAGCTATCAGTATTTCTAAAAATTGGAATTGATGCAGTAGGAGAAAAGAAACAAAAAGACCTAGTCTTGAATACAGTATCTAGAAGGTATTGACTCATAATGTGAGAGGTCCCTGCCACTGAGAGAATGCTGGGCCCATTAACGTTCTTGAGAACATGATCATTGAGGGGGAAGGGGTGGTGGTGGTGGAAGAATGTTAGAAAGGTCTTTGAACTTCCCAGGGCTGAGTGGGAGACATTATTGTACTCTTTAAAATGTTCTCAAGATTTAGGAGAATTTTTCTCAGTTGTGCTCACAATACAGCCAAAATTTTGGAATCTGCAGACCTGTCATACATAATAGTGCCTGTCTGCATTTTAAATTTAATCATATTAAGGGAATATGAAAAATAACATATTTGTTGTAGAAAACAACAAGGATTCCTGAAGTTAATTTATGCTCACATGAATATTGAACTTCAGTTTTTAGTGCATCTTAAATTTTACATCTCCTCAGTCTTGCTGTGCAATGAGTGCAATCGGGCTCTTGGATTGCATTTTATTATCTCATAGGTGTCCATATAGTTGTCCTACCTAATATAAAATTGAAATGAATCAGCTGGAGATTGGAAATGGTGACAGCAACACTCCAGTTTTTATTGATGTATGTTGAATCAGAAATCATAAGGTTTTTGCATTTGCAACTTGATGCAAGAAAAACAAATATTCCTCTCCAGAAAAAGCAAAAATAGTGCTTTTTATTAAAAAAGCTATTTCAAGTAGTGACAAAATAAAAAAAACCCCATATGTCAAGTATTATAACAATAAATTAACAATTGGCAGGCTATTATTTTTTTCCTTTTATTTGAACAATTCTGGCATCTGGATATAATTTTTTCATGGCTTTGTGGTCTAATACAGAATTACAGTTAAAAAATATTTATAACTCCGTTACACAGTGTAAATGTCAGACAAGGAAGTCTGCAATGAAGATAGAAAAGTGGTGGGATTATGTAGCTCCATGCAGGCTAAGTGAACATTTTTTTTACCCATATCAATTCTTCTCTGACTTGACTGCTTTCACTGCTGAGCCTAACCCATTTAATGTTCTAGTTTCCAAATCCTATATTGGCAAGTCAGATGTGGCTTGATTTTGAAATGACTTACTGATGAAGTTAACCTTTTAGACCACTCTGTTTTGAGAGGTAGGTACTAATCAGAAAAAGTATCTACCCTTCCAAAAGGGTGGGCTATGAAATAGGCAGAATTTTCATCATCCTCATCACCTCTGGTCTAACGTAAATGCAACATATCTGCAAGATTTCTAGTAAAGTGGGGTGGTTCCTTGAAGGGTTTGTTTTGTTTTGATCTTAAAGCAGTTTGAAAGAATTTAAATGAATGCAAAATAAAAGAAGATAACTGATTCTTCTGGTTAGTTATGAATGTTCAGGTGTTAACAGACTCACTTGTTTATCTATTTTGTTTTATCTTCTGCAAAAACAAACTGGAATTTAATACAAAGTTATAAATGGAATGTCAGTGTTTCTATCACTGTAGACTGCTTGATTACTTTATATTGTTGTTGCTGTATAGAAGAAAAAAAAACATCAGAAGTGTTATGGGGAGACATGGGAATAAAATGTGTTTTTCCAGTGATGAATGCAGTTATTCTTGTATGGTGGAATCACCATTTTATAAACAATAAGCCTTTTCTGGTTAGCATCAGTAAAAGATACATAACCTCTAAGAATACTCATCTTGCTCAACAGTGAAATTCAAGTTCGTTCTGTGTGTGAAAATGAAATAATCTATACTTGATTAGACTTAGAGCTGCTTTCTTTCTATTTATTTCTTATACTAGTGAGCTAAGAAAGCAAAATTTTATAGAAAAGGGAAGTGACGTAGTCTGAAAGCAAGTTGAATATATAATAATAATAAATTTTCCTCTTCCTGTCCCGCTTTTTAATGATCTATTTTCTGGAGTCAAAGAAAGAATTTAGCATCCTTATTTATGAACTAATATCTGTAATTTCAAATACCTGGATATATTTCTGTTATTTACCAGGGCAACACAGGACAAATGAAAATACGTTACATTTTTATAAAAACTCATCCTTACTTCTGTATTTTATTTTGATGTTTTCTCAGTGTCATTTAATTCCAGTTAGTGAGACCAAACAAAAACAATTAAGAAACAGCCAAATGAACCACTCACTCTCAGGAAGCTGTACTAAGTTCATCATTGTTTCAAGGAATGATAAGTTGAAGTTATGGGAACTACTATAAGATGAAATATGCCATTTTCACATATCAGTTTAATATGCTTCAATTACAGGTGACATCAGAAATACAGATTTCTCATAAACCGTAATGAACCTTTGAATACTGTTACATATCCGTGTGTGTTTGTAGATAAATACACAAAGTTGGGGTGTGGGTGTGTGTATGTATATATAGCATCTTAACATAAAGCATCAATTCAAAAGTTCTAATGTAAAATATACTAAAAAAGAAACAAATTTTAAGTAGGAAATTAAGTACTGTTGTCTTTACGGCTATGTGTAGGTATGTGTACTTATCTGTAAATCTCAGGAATATGTCATACCTTGGAAGAATACCCTCTCTGTAGATGAGTAGAGCTGTATCTATAAATGGCTTGGTTATTATATATTATCTTAAAAAAAGTAATCTGACAGAATTATACATTTAATTGGTTTGTTTAATACAGCATTAATTGCTGCTAAATGTATAGGTAAGATAAAATTTTAACTAGTTTCTTCCTGTTTATTCTTTAAGTTCTTTTTTCTCAGATTTGCTTCAATCACTGTCAGTTATTATATTTGCTAACAAACTGTTGCTTGTTTGTGAATTGAGAACAGATGTGTGTCCTTTTTTATGCGACAGCGTGGCCTGAATTATGGCTCCATCTTTTCCTTCAAAGATTAAGATTCCTAAACTGTGTTCTCTATGTTGTGCCACTGAGATCTGAAAGAAAAAAAAAAATTTAACAACTTCTGGTTTTACTTCTGTATTGATGATAGTACTGTTGCACTTCTTGCCAGCTGATACATCATGGCACTTGTTTGCACAGCTACAACTAATGTAAATTGCATCTTTTCTGTCAGCATTGGTTTCTGAAACTCTGATGAAAATACTTTGTGGAGCCCTGGCCTTTAAATTTTTACCTTTATGGTATAACTGTGTTATTTGGAGGACTTGGAACTGAGAGAAGGGATAATAAGCCTATCTCCTCTTTTTGAATTTTTGATCAACTTTGGCGTTTCCTACATGTGGCATAGGCAGAAGCATATTTTGCCTATTAAGCTATAGTTCTCTTTATTTTCTGCCTATTAATTAGAGATATCTTATTACTTAGGTTGTATTATCTATTTTTATTATCACTAATTTAAGAAAAACTGAACATGCACTATATTTAATCCTAGATTCAAAATAAAAATAAGAATCCTACATGAAACTTTCAAATTGGGGGAAAAGAAAAGAGAATTTTTTAGGGATTAGTAGTGAGATATAGCTTACAAACACTGTGATCATAGTACTAAACCCTAACATCTTGATCTGTTTGCTGCCTTTGCTTTTATCAAGTAGAAGCCCTTCCCATTATTTTCTTGTGTAACAGATAATTCAGTTAGTCTGCTGGATTAGAATTTAGTTATTCAGCTACTGGAATGGCATGTAAGGAAAAAAAGGGCTATGAATAGCTTTTAAAAGGAGATTTATTCTACCCTATTAATACCTTTGTGTATATATTTACAACATGTGAATATTTCATATACCTGGGTAGACAGCTTGAAGTCTTTTCTTCAGTCCAAATGGAGCATTTAGGATCCTCAGAGGTGTGTAAGCATTGCAAAATCTAACTGCTAGATGATCTTGCAGCTATGAACTCCTCAGTTTCTGGCTATGAAGAAAGTCCATGCCTGAAGTATGAGAAGGTATCTTTAAACAAGAGCATGGGCATAGTCTAGTGATTGGCTAATGCAAAATATAGAAGAAACAGTTTCTAAAGCTGGGGTTACCTAGGGATATCCCTTTCTCTAGCCAATGACCTCAAGGTTAGGCCAAGCAGTTACGCTTCTTCAGTTACTTCTCTCTGTCTCAATGATTCTTAAATTCTGTTAAGGGAAGTTAAAGCAAGGAACAATTTACCAACCTTTATTATTAATTTGATTTCATAAATTATCAATTCTTTTAATTTCCACAAAGTTATACTGCTGTGGAAGATGGTGAAACAAGGTAATTGAATACCCTCGTGTAGTCAGAATTAATTTGGAGCACAATTCCCACAGTGTTTGGTGTTTGATGTAGTCTAGATCAAGCACTGAGTGATACTGTTGTGATGAGATACTTGCTTTTAGGAAAGATGAACACGCATTAACTGAACTACCATATTTGCTGTAAAGGCAGTTTTTGTTTGTAGTTGTATTTCTGTAGCATTTTCTTTGGGAAAGTACACAGACACCATCAATCACAGGCAAGCAGAAAACCACTGACTGACAACATTTTTGGTAAGGTGGACTAATAAAGGAAATGTTGTGTTATTTGTGATCTAGTTTCATAACATCTGCAGACTTTTCATTGTGGCTGTCAGAAATCAAACTGAAATGAATGAAACCATCTATTCTGACATGCAGTTTGTCATTTTTAATCAGATTACCTTTCCCAGGCTCCTAAAATTTGGAGTAGTACTGACTAAATTCCTGAGAGGTTTTGAACTTAGCTAACAGTATGCTGATACATGGGAAATAAATAATTGTGTGCTATATCTTTAAAAAATACAATATTTTCCAAATAATACAAATCCCTCCTCCATGTTTCAAAGAGCATTCAATTCTCAAGGATAAGATTCATAGAGTTTAGAAAAGCCATATTTAATTTGAAAATTTAGATAAGTTTTCTAAGTTTATGGGGTTTCACAATGAGCCATAAACAGCAGCAGTTTTGTTGTATGTCTTACCTTTTACCTGTTCACGATATGGAAAGTAAATGCTTCACTGATTTTATGGAAATGTAAAATAAAATTTGTGAGAATAAATATTTGTGAACTTTCTCTGGTATGAATTTTCAACTCAGAAGTCTGAAATCAAATAATCCCATGTATGACTTTTATGGCATAATCATAAAATTGTGCAGATCATCTTAATCAGGCTTTAACCTTTATAGAAAGAATTTTGTTTCTAGCATGTGACTTACTAAAAATTTTGCCTGTTTCTATCCTGCCTCCCTAACTAATTACCATCTGTTTAGTTTAACCAAGGAGTAGACAGGCTGGGTTTAAAGAATTGGCTCAAGAATCAGTTTTCTTGAATTTTACTCTTCCCTCCTCCATGGACAGAGATTAATAGAATTTAAAACTTAAGGCACACTGTTAGATCATATATGGTTACACCATCATCTAATCTAACTTGTGTATCATAGACATGGAATTTTATTCTATTTACCCTACACTTTTAATTAGAAAACTGTAATGTCTTGCTTTTGGCTGAGGCAAAAAAGGTCTACAAGGAAGTGTGCAGCCTTGATTTGAAAACATCAAGGAGAACTTAAGAGTCCCAGGATTCAAGGTTAATTGTTCCTGTAGCTTTTCTTTGTTTGTTTCAGAGGCATTATTAATTTTTCCTGTCCTATTAACTTTTGTTTGCCAAATTGAAGCATCCATAATTATTTTTTCCACTGTAAAAATACCTATGGAATGTGATATGGTCAATTCTTTGCTTTAAAAAAGCAAAACCAAAAACCCCCCCAAAACCTATAAAGATTGATTTTTCTCAGCTCTCTTAATATAAAGCGTCTTCAGCAGGCTTCTGATTACATTTATGGATCCTTTCTAACTTGAAAAGTTCCCTTCTAGTTTCTCAACGTTAAATTTTAATATGTGCAAGTCAAAACTGAATGTTGTGTTTCAATATCAGTCCCACCATTGCCTTTCTACCCCCAGCTACCTTATTACACTTCAAAAAAACATACTGCTTGATTAGGCTACAGAATGATCCTGGAATTCATGAGATTTCCTTATCCACAGCAAATCCTACCTTTTTTTCAGATAAAATGCTTTCCAGGGCACGTTTATCCTCATTA
This sequence comes from Pygoscelis adeliae, assembly GCF_000699105.1. Lineage (NCBI taxonomy): Eukaryota > Metazoa > Chordata > Aves > Sphenisciformes > Spheniscidae > Pygoscelis > Pygoscelis adeliae. Next base: position 1,060,298 of record NW_008824002.1, read on the forward strand.
AGGTATGATCTGGGTTCTTATTTTTAGATGAATGACCTTACATTTGGCTCAATGAAAACACAGATCCTTTTCCTGAAAACATCCAACCATGTGATCCATTTCATTCCATATGCTTCCCTGTCCTTCTCCTCATTATTATTCACCTCAACAGTATATACCATCTGCCAATCTTCTTTTTATATTTATTTTTAAATTATCGAAAAGGACTGGGATGAGACCCCAGACTTTCAAAATCCCACTGGATTGCTTCAGCCATTGATGATTCTGTACTGACATCTATTTTTTCAGGTTTTGCAATTACTGACTTTATTATTCATGCACTATATGCCTTATTGATACTGCACAGTATTATTTTTCTTTCGTAATGATGTAAGGTGTGAAGTTAAAAATACCTACAAGAAGCTATTATATTTAGCAAGACGCCTTTGTAAATTAAATCACTTACATAAGTAAAAGAAAATGAAAAATGGGTTTGTCTGACAGGCTGTATTTCCTAGAAGATGGTGTTAAAATATCATGTCGTGACAGCATTTAAACAAAAAATATTCACAGTCTTTATCTGTGAATTCCACTGTTTATTTCTTGAACCAATACTGACAGTTTTTCTTGCCCTGTTTGAATATTTGCACTGCGTCATTATATGTCCCACCTTATGGAATTTCACTGATATACAAAGATAATTTAAAAGGTAATGTCAACAAGAAAAAGATCTCCTCAGATGGTGAGTTAGGGACTCTTGTGAACAGGCAGTTTTATCCTGATGATTTTAAAACACTTGATGCTGACATAAGTTGCTAAACGACTTCTCTGTTGACTAACGGCTTGGTAAGTAGTCAGCTTTGCTTTGCTAGAGTCTCACATAGGTTGTAATTTCATATCACGGTCGATCTCATCTAACAGCAGGCTGCTACAGAAACAGGTAATTTTTCAAAATCCAAATTCCCACATCCTAATACCTGTTCTGAGTTGTACCTCTTGTGATAGAATATTAATTCCCCACCTTTTCAAGAGAAAAACCCAACCAACCAAAATCTCCACAAAGATTAATTTTGCTTTCGATCAGAGAGTTGATCTGATCCACAGATCACGTTGCAGAGTCGGGAGATGGCTAGATCCAGCCCAAGAGAATTCCTATTGGGTAAAAATTGGAACAGCTCTTTTAGCAGCAAATCACAGATAATTAAGATTAATCATGATACGAAATCACTTCTGTACCTTCTGAAATTTGTCCTCATGGATATTTTTGGAGGGTTTATCAAAACTGAGTGAATTTTCCAAAGAACCCCAAAGTGTATCACCAGCATAAAGATGTCTATATATAAACAAACATTGAATCTTATGTCTGTAATTAAAATTATGGGTTTACTGAAGATGAAAATTAAATAATTGCCAGGAGAAGAAATCGTACATGTCCATAGCATAATTCTTGGAAATATCTCAATCATTCTGGCTAATCTTTTTTAAGTTATTGTTATATTTATTTTAAATAAAATTGACCAATTATAAATGAAAAGCATCATAAGACAGATTTCAGCTCAAAGGATTGAAGCTCAGAACACTAATATGCAATTAAAAATGTGGTACTATAGTGGCAGGTATTGGTGGTCTTTAACAAAGGTTTTATTGCACCACGTTAGGTGTAAAGTTTAATCCTTGTTTGTACAATTGAAGCTAGTGGGAATAAGTGTTCTAAACTATTTCAGACCACCTTTTATGAAAAAGAAGCAAAGGAACAATGCTTCTTACTCTAAATGTTCCTTTTTCATGAACCAGCTGTGATCTTAAGCACATTTCATGGCCTTGAAATCTCAGAGATTTCTTCTAGAGTGAAGTTTTGAATACACACCGTTACATCTTTAGTACTACTTCTATAACTACAATGGGCTTAGAGTTATTAATTTTTCCCAGGATACATTTTTGTCCTTTATGTACCAGCTCTAAGATCTATGCAATTGCATTTTTTCTCTAATTCAGTTTAATGTGAACTTAATAAACAAGCTTTTAAAGTATGAGAAGTAGCTAAACTAATATTCAGGTAGGTATTATGTATATTTAATTAATAATAGCTAAAGCTGGTTTTGTGGTGATTTTTCTTATCTTTGTGAATAGTTTTCATGCTTTCTAATGTACTAACAAGGTTATTATCTTTCATAATGCTTTTTTATTAATATATAGATTACTTCTGGTAGGGTAAAATGTTTGTGTCCTTTCTCTTTGCTCTAATGCTCCCTTTATTCTCTATTACTATTTAGAAGTGTTCTATTTACATGAATAATAACTGAATGCATTCCTTTCTATTCCTTCTTTTGCAGAGCAACTGAAACACAAAAGCCTCTGTATCCCCTGTTTTTCAGAAGCTATCATATGATAATACAAATTCAATGGGTTTGCAGTTATTTTGGGAGACAGGTAGAGGGTAGGAAGAGTAATTATTTTACAAAGGAATTAACTATAGTTATATTCATTTTTTCTGTGCAAGGTACAAAACTTTAAACTGTGCAACATTACAAGGTGTTGCATTAGGTTTGGTTCTTTCAGTTATGTGATACTGTTTTTAATACATGCACCATGTAAAATTAGAATTCTGAATATGTGTGGTTATCTTAAGAATTCCTTGGATGGAATCAAGGTAGATGTCTACAACATACACAGACTTTAAACCAAAATGGTGCAAAAATTAAAGAACATTTCTCTGGAAGAAGTTAATTGGCGTTAAAATCTAATAGCTATTAATTATGATCTATTTACAAAGTGTATGTGCCCCCATTTAGAAACAGGAGCCTTTTCAGGTCAGCTACTCTTATAACAGGTCTTTGGGAAGATAATAGGCTTGTCAAAAGCCTGTAAGAAGTTGATACAATTAGTAGGTAATAGGAGTTTAGTTTATTTGAAAATGTCTGATTTTTTTTTTTTTTTGTGGTTAGGAATTAGATTAAGAGGAAAAAGACATTATGTCACGTGTACTTGGGAAATTATTATCTCAAGTATATTTGAATGTTTCTTAATCACCATTCCTATACATTTAAAGTAAAATCAGCTTTAACATTCACAGTGTCTTTATAGTGCTTCTGCCTATCCCCATTATATATATTCTCTATATGTTCTAAACACTTTTGTGTAGTCTCAGTGAGTCTGTCCTAAAGGTATTAACTTTTAAAACTGCAATAAATAATTACAAAGTAACTGGAAATCCCTGACTTTACGCAGTTGCAGTTCATTGCCCCACAGCAACCTTAAAATGATCTATTAAATGATTATTAGAAACAATTAATTATACCAGAGAACTCTAAGAGCTCAAATGTAATTTCATGGTTATAATTTTCTTGTCAGGTAATAAAACGGGATGAGCTTGGCAAGGATCTGTCTGACTGCTCTCTGTTCGATTTGCTGAAATACGATGATTATAATAGTGACAAGCACCTAGCTCTGGAAGAATTCTATAGAGCTTTTCGTAAGTACAAAGATTAGCCTATTCTTTTTTCAGTTTTCTTTTCTCCCTCTTGCTTTGTTTTTCTAAAATGGTATTTTTTTATTTTTAAATCTTGATACATCCCGATGCTGTACTTAAACAATAAGTATAATTTAACAGTCATGTTATAGTAGAGAACTTCTTACCAGAAATCAATGAGATCCATTAGTCTCCAGATTTCTGAGGGATTTTGGTAATGGAGAATTTGTAGATAATCTTTCTTAATGCCAACATGCATTGATAAGTTTGTGTTGCGCACAAGTGGGAAGTAGTGTGGTCAAGACATAACCAATAGAACCGAAAAAGCTAGAACGCTTCCCCACACTCTGTATTTATGAGTGCTGATAAGACCATTTCTGACAAACCCAGCAACAAATATACCACTTCTTTAGGTGCCTTATATCTTCACAGGACTCTGAGAGAGGTATAGATTTGTGGTGTAGTTTTGCCAGGTATTTGTTCTCTAAATGCCAAAGGTGTCTGGGGACAAATGTGTACAGTATATACGAACATCTTGACCAAACCACTGGGATATGGGTCAACGTGGTAGTGAGTAGCAAAAAGAAGAAAGATGTTGAGAGCTTTCATACAGTATGTTACATGCAATATAAGATACATCCATATATTTAGTTATATCCAGATCAGAACTGATGATTTTTTCTCTTATCTACCTCAAATCTAAGACTGAATCTTGAAATCTGACTTTGGTTTCAATATCTGTTTCTCCACATTCATCAACCTGGCAGCATAGCAGATCAAGTTTGTGCTCAGTTCTTCCTATATTTATAGTTTGATTATGCATTGACTAGTCCATTAATATATCTTCATTTTGAGTCATTACAGCCTGTTGCTTTAGTCTTCTTGTACTTTATCTTTGGACAACTGACAGCTCTCAGCCACTTTAGATGATGTCAAATGAAAAAAGATCCAAAATTACTTAAAGAGTTTAAAACTAAAAAATAATGAATGTATATTAAGAAAAACATGGCTGCATGGAAAGCAATAAGAATAAACAAGAAATTAATCATCAAGAAAAACTACCTGAAAGTTTCCTAGTTTTGCCCATTGAATTCTATTTTTATTTCCCTGAAAGTCTTTCAGAAAGTGTGATTTTGTGATACTGCTTAGCTGAATGAATGGCTTACTGCTCCTAAAAAAACCCTTGATCCTGCTTCCTGATATTATCTGACTGCCTTTCTTGCAGTGTCCTGACACTCATGGTCTCTCCTCTAAGTCACTTACTAAATCAGCAGAAAAATATTCACCCTCCACATCCCACCCCCCAATCCTGCTTATTTTCTGCCAATTGGGTGACCTGGATTGAGTAAGTGAAGGGTCAGACCATAACTCATGCAAAAGGAGAGTAGAGCCAAGAAATAAGGGGGGAGAGGGAGAGAATGGGAGATGTTAGGACTTTGTGGCAGTGAGATAAATTAACTCATCTGTACCAGCAAAACACTAGGAAATACCTTAATTTCTTTATTAAAGGTTGTGATATGTCTGACTTACCAAAACATAAAGAATTACATGGCATCTGTAGAAACGTACCCATGCATTATCTACGATTATATGGATAGATGTTGTACATGTAGATCTTGATATTATATGCATAGATGTGGAAATATATAAGGAAGCAGGTGGGATATATAGCAATCCAAGAAGGTTAAAGACATGTTTAAAGTGTTAGCATGCTGTTTGCAAACACTGAAACCATGTATTAATGGAAGCATAACATTGTTCTTCCAAATAAGACTTTGATGTGCCTTGGAGGGACTATTTTGCATAGCTGTGAAACTCCAGACATTAGGATAGCTTTTTGTTGTATATTTTTAATGGACTTTTGAATAATGAAGATCATTTCCATATGGTATGTTAAGCATTGTCTTAATATGAATGATAATGGAAACATTAGGTTACATAAAGTTAGGAAGCATTTAGGTTTTTTTGTTGCAATACAATAGAGGAGAAGACCCTATTTAAAACTATAGGGGTGTCTTGGAAGATGATTTCTAGAGAAAGATTCATTCTTCTAAGTAGGGATTTTTAACAAACGGTCTACATATTCATTAAATTGTTTAAAAATGAAACCTAAAAAAAGTTCATTGTACATTGTGTGCCCAACAGGCCAAAGGAATGTGTCATACCATTAGTCTCTGTAATTAAGGCAAAACAAATACTCTTGAAATAAATTTGAGGATTAACTCTACTTGCGTTGTATTTGGTCTTGAGAGTTTGAATTCAGTCATTCTGACCTACGTCAATAGCATTAAACAAAAATTACATAATGCTATAAAAGTATACTAAGCTAAGCAAAACCAAAACAAATTAAATGATAGCCACCTGGTCACTCAACTACTGCTCTTATGGCTAAACAAACTGACCCCAAGCTGAAACCAAGCTCTCCACACAAACCAAGCCAACCCCAGGCAAAGCGAATCTGACAGCCCCAATCCAGAGGCCTGTGTTGTTTGCTTAAGGCAAAGCTTGTGACCTGTTACTAGTAATGGCAAGTCTAGATTTACCAGGATACAGAGAATTAATATAGACAGGGGATCAGATCCATGTAAGGAAGTATACACAAGAAGCACTCACATCACATCTTCTACACACCATTTCATACACAAGTATCTCCTCATTTAAGCTTCAACCTACAATAGAGTTAAACATTTTAATTTTCTTCAATGAAGTGAAATAGGAACATTGAAAATATTTATTCCAAACAGAAAAAAAACCCTGATTTTTGTCCAGAATTTTCTTTAAGTATTTAATCATTTAAATTTTGCATTCCAAAGTTATAATTATGTTATATTGTAATTATATATTATAATTTTGAAATTATCATTTTGTACAGTATAGAAAAGATTATTTTTCACCAGCTCGGACACTTTTAAACATGTAGAACAAATCAAAACCAAAATAGGAAGGATTTTTTTAAAAATACTTTTCATAACTATGTGATGGGTGAAAGATTATAACTGAGTAATAGTACTTGCAGGGGATCATCTTCTAAAATATTATGGTCTTATTCGTTATTTAAAGAAGTATAAAAGACATAACTTATTTTAAATAAAAAATGCTTCTAGAATTTTTCACCCCTCACATGGTTCTCTGTCCATTGAGCTTGACAGTGTGCTTGTCACTGGTTTTTCATTCTTTTATCTCCACCATTTTTATCTCCATTTAGAACCTAATCTCAATTTAATACCTGCTACTCCCAGTGGATTTGCCTCTATCCCTAATAGCAGTGGAGTGGTGGATTTGAGAACTGTTGAACTCTCCTCATTAAAGTTTGTCTGCCCAACTGCTGGAACAAGAGTTACTGACATTTATTCACTCAGAATGGCAGTGGAGAAAATTTGGGTTTGCAATGCTGGAGAAATTCATCCTATTAAAAACTGCTGCACAGAATTCAAAGGGTCTTCTTTATTTCTGTAACTCTAGTGAATTTCTTTTTTAAGTATGGAGAGGGAGTGAAAGAAAGGGCATAGAAGGGAGGCAGTTCTAATGCCTTATTTGTTAAGACAGAGTCATATGAGGACAGAAATGCTAGGACTAGGTGGTAGAGGTAGGGGAGGGGTGATAGGGGTCACAGCACCACAGTTGTTATATGTCACAATTCCCCAAGGGTACTTCTGAAGCCAGTTTGTACCTGAAGCTGCTAAAATATAAAATGTACTACAGATAACAAAATATACTTTTAGGACATATTTGAATTTGGTTTTAAACAGATTAAATTTCTAAATGTAATTGTTCATCGACATCCTCTACTCGGCACAGGATCATGCTGCACGGAAGAAACTTTGAGAAAAATGAGAAGGCTGTAAAAAGGGCTGAGAGAAGGCATTAGGGATATTTACGTCATCAGCCTGACCCTAAAAAGGGGTTAGTAATAATCAAGCATACAACTAGCATGCACATTTCCAGCTGTGATTTCATCTGGCATTTAAAAACACTTGGATAAGATTTTGAACACAGTTGGATAGGATTAAAAGCCATCTTCACTATGCTGTTGAACAACCTACTCCCTTAAAGTGGTTTCTTTTTAAAAGATTAGGCAATTACATTTTATATAAATATGATTTTATATCTGTGGGATTATCAGTACTGTTTCATTAGCATTTGCAGGTAGGAATTTTTTTCATTGGCATACTTAATTAGAAATTTGACTGTGGTCTAAAGATTGTAAATTCAGAATCAAACATGACTGTAGATTGTACTGCTTTATGAAGAGTTCCCCACAGATAACAGCAATTCTGTTTTTTCTCTGGTGGTGGAAAATAAACCACCTTAAGGGCAAAGATTAATCATTGCCTGTTTTAAAGGTATTTAACAGGCACATAAATATATATCTATACATATATACATATGCATGCTTGCTTGTATTCTGTGAATTACTTTTGACAGTCTCATTTTATCTTACAAAATGAGTTCAAAATAAACAGGACACCCAAATGTGAATAACTGTATGCAGTGGAATAAAAATCCCTTACCTCCTTCAGAAGGTCAGATGCTGAGGCAGTAACAAAGAAAGAAAATGCTTGAGAGGGTGCTTTCTGCCTTGGAGGTTTGTGCCAAGTCCAGGTTCACAAACTGTTCCAAGCAGATGAAGATGCTTACTGGCTTCTGTAGTGTTTTACATACTGGCAAGACTGATGTGGTTTTCTGGGTATCGACTGTTTTTACTCATACCGTGAGGATTTTTTTTTGGTGCTATAGCATCTATCTACTAGATATCTGTCTACTAGATGCCATAACAGTTTAACTAGATCAATAGTGTCTTCAGAGAGGAGCCTGAAAAATTATTTCCATTAATATAAGAAGATAAAACAGAAAGTTTAGATCTAACTAGGTTTTGGGATCTTGGTACTGAAGGAATCATCTGGTTCGGTCCTCTACTGCTTCAACCACATCATGTAAAATTCTATCTCAAAAGTGATCCAGCTCCATGTTTTGCTTTTTTGTTTTCCTTCCCCAGCCAGCCCCAAGCTAAAGGATTTTCTGTCAGGGAATGTTTTTTTCAGACAGGGAAAAATATATTTAACTTTTTCTGAAAGGGTGGCTGAAAGCCTGAGATGATGGAGCCAAACAAAAGCTAGAAAATAGGAATACAGATTCTTGAAAGCTTTATCTTCTGTAAACTAAAACTCAGCTGATGTGCTTCCTTTATTTTTCAAGGATTTTCTTTGTGTAATGTCTCCTATCATATCAAGATAATTCTGTGTTTGCTGTAAATGCTGTCACTTTTTGTTTGTCTTCTAGTGCTGTTTTCTAAAATAAATAATGTTATGTGTTTTCCTCCTTTAAAGTACCATCTAAAATGAAATTTCAAAGGAGGTGAAATTTGGCCTTCACGGTGGGTTGCAAAACCTCAAGGCATACCACAAGCAAGTAAATTGTAATAAATTATTCTATTTGATCACTCAGCAGATGCAGATGTATATGTAGGCATTTCCCTTTGTGATTGCAGTAGAAAGAATGATGCTAATTTAGACATTTATGAATAGAACTGATTGAATACAATGAATGCAAATAACAAGTTTATTGTAAATAATAGAACTAAATGCTCTATGTAACAATTGACATCCTGCATAAAATGAAGAAAAAAAAAAAAGCAATATCTTTCAGAATTGTTTTCTATTCTTAGTGTAGAACTATTTTTGATGTTATCTTATGCTCAAAAAAGGGGTCATGGAAGGCCCTCACACTGAGGACTTGAGTGTAAAAAATACCACTAGATGTACAAGAAATTGTCAGAAAGAATTAGCTAGCCAAAACAAAATATGACCTAATTTTATAGTCCCTTCTTCTGTTAGTGATGCTTTATAGTTTATACTGGAACTACTTGTGCTTTTAGGTACCACTCAGCACTATTAACAATACCTAATCTGTCATGCAGCTGTTATTCAGGATCATGTATATTGTTACTGTACATGCTATTGCTTTATATATTTAAAAGTACCTTCAGTTTTGAAATGCTGGTCAGGTCACAGATATCAGATTCAGATTTCAAGCACTCCTTATTGCTGAGGTATTTGTATAAAGTGATATATGAACCTACAGTAACAGCAGCTATTACAGAAGTTGATCTGGGCTGAAATTACAGAACTTGTTGTCGGGCTTAGCTTTTAGGAGGAAATGTGAGGCCAGTGCCTAATATGATTGTCAAACTTGGTGCTTTGTTGTGTCTTGAATCATGTGGAAAGGCAAACAGCAAGAAGTCCCCATAAATACAGGGCTCATTATGATCGCCTGTGCTTAGTTATTAGATTCTCTCAGTCCTCAAAAATGATTCTAAAACATCACTGCTTTCATTATGATAGCTTTACTTCCATTTTAGTTTGTCAAAGGCAATTATTACAGGTGCATGTTCAAAAATCCTTTTTTGAAATGTGTGTCTTTATTTCCAAAGCAAAATAGACCAGAATTTAACAACAACAACAACAAAAATCTAAATATAATAATTGTACTGAATTGTTCATTTAAATAAATAGGACTTTCCACTGACTTATATAAGTTATCCTCAAGTCCACAAAGCCTAACTCAAAAAAATACTTATTGAATTTATACTTCCAATGACATCGGTATGAGGTCCCAAATACTGTATTTTATGTGGAATCTGAGTCAGAGCTTTATAACTATCATGAGTCTTCAATAGTAAAATAGGTTAACAAATAGTAGAGGAAAGATTTTCTGAGGGAGGAATAGGTATTATTCTGTCTCCTGCTACCATTAATTCCTTTTCAGCAACAACTAGTGTGTGTTAGATTGTTCCAGAGGGTATTATATTTCAGCACTAACCTCTGAAAATACCAGTTAACATCATACTGAGTGGGAGCTATTGGACTTAGTGGTAATATTTTTCTGCTCAACCTAATCTATCTTTCAAATTCCTACCTGTGCTACATGTATTTTCAATCTAGAGATTCTCAGCTGGAAAAGAATACAATATCTTCTGTTGAGTGGGCAGAATTTTAAACCGATCATTTCAAACAAGTAAATATTTAAGGTATTAAATATTGTTTCATGGATTTGAAGCAGTGTGCCTGAAATTTCTCACACGCCACTAAGCCAATTCATTTTGATGCCAAGTGATTTCCAAATGATGATAAATGTGTTTATTTGGTGCTTCCCCAGTAAGACTGTGTGTGGGTTTTTTGTGGGTTTGGGTTGGGTTTTTTTTTGGTGGTGGTGTTTTGTTGGGGTTTTTTAGAAATATTTTACTTTTTTTTTTTTTTAATGTCTCTGAGTAAAAAGGGCCCTTTTAAAAAAAAAAAAAAAAAAAATCTTGTGTTGCTGTTTGACAATGTAGAAGTCCTCTGAGAAATGCTAAGCTGTTGGTGTATTTTGCCTGCTCAGATCTGGATCAATAGGAGTATATATCAGATCAATATCCATAGGAGATAACTGATTTTGACATACCTTCTTTATAGCATACATTCAAAACATCTGATAATACTTAAATAGTATCATGCAGTTGAAGTATTTTATTCTTTTAAAATTTTGCCTGATTTTTGCCTTCCTTCTGGATAAACACAAAATGAAAGATTTTATCAGATATTGTACATGCTTGCCATGAAGCTCTGATGAATTATGATATTCATCATTTTATGTAGCCCTGCTACTGTCTCTCCTAGGCTCTAGAATGTTTGTACTGACTTAGGTAATTTAAGAACTGGATAAAAAGTGTCATAAATGAACAATCACATTTAAGTGTGAATAAGCTATTATTTCCTAAGGCCAGATATCTAGAAATGGTGTACTAATAAAACATAACTACATTGTGATGCTAAATAAATGAGTTGCAGTTCTGTAAATTTAGAATTTGACCTTTTGCTAAGGCAGGACAAAGGTTTTTTCTTCATGTTTTGGGGGAATCAAGTAACAAATTTAAGGCCACGTTAGGTTTGCATAAGTAGATGAAACAAATACTTCACAAGGTCTTTGGATATCAGGAAATAATGAGGAAATTAGGAAATTTTGTTTATGAACCTTGAGTTCTACTGACCTGTAATCCCATCAGTGCATTTACCTGGGAGCTTTTACTTGGCTCAGTAGTGTAGGTTGCTAGAGATAGCACTGTGAAATACAGGATTGTAGAGGATGAAGACTGGAACCAAACACCTGAGTTATAGTATCATTGTTTCAGACAAGAGGATTGGTAGAGATTGACTTGCATAATAGTTGTTATTGGCTCAAAATGCCTGAGGATGAAGTCTTATATGCCTTTCAGTGAGTTTATTTCAATGTGATAGAGAACGACACATGTTGTTGAGGAAAAAATAAACACTTACGGTTAGCAAAGTCCCCCAGTAATGGGTCTATTAGTTGTTTCTCAGGAATCAGTTATCTGTGGCGAGTTACAGTATTGTTGCAACTATTTGATGTTGCTAATTCTGAGGATATTTTCATCTTTGCAAAGCAGCATACCTATAAGATTAGGCTATGACTGATGTTCCAACATCCACAAACACCTTTATCTAGATATTGTAAGGAACATTTCAAGGCAACTTTAAAATAATAATTTATAATCACAGTTTCCTTTATTAACAATTTTAAAGGAAGCATTCTTTCTCCATAACAGCGGGCAGGGGTGGCAGGGAGGGGAGAGGGGAGAAAGAGAAAATAGTGTCAGAACAAGAGGAGTAATGACTGTGCATTAAAGGAGGCAATCACTAGCTAATCCACAAGCAAGAACATTAAGTATCTCTACTTCAAGGCAGAATTACTTTTCTGGAACTATAATGAATATTAATAGGCTCATAAAATATTATTTAGTAAGAAAGCTTCAATAACCATTGCATTGCTTGTTTCCTTTGCACCCATGGCATTACCTCTTTATCAGGATTTTATAGTTAGAATTGGTGACCAGTTTCAACTTCCAGAGTAACTGGCTATAAACACTGTTAGCCAACAATAAATATTCCTTTAAGCACAATTTCTAAAATATTTTTCAACATTAAATCTTAATACAAGTTACCTTTCCTTTAAAAAGAACTGAAATCATATTTAGTATTTGACTTCTTTAGGAAACAACATAGAGAAATACTTTTCCTCTTACAAAAACCAGATTATATTAGCCTGAATTTAAGACATGGGTGAAATGTTCAAAACTGCGTCTCAAGTATTTCCTTGTGTGCCTAGATAGTTGTTTTATTTTCCATACAGCTGAATGCACCAATTTAAAATCCATTTAGTAAAAGGAGATCATTACTGCATGTTGAAGTAAATGGTTTATTAGTTCAGCATTAAATTTAAATAATAAAATATTTGGAAAATTAAAAAACTTTATCAGAAGCACTGCTAACTTGAAATCTGGGGGAACTTTGCTGTAACGTGATAAGACTTAGCGGTCATTTGTCATTTGCACTTAAGAAATAGAAAAAAAGGAAAGAAAGTTGATTCTAATTCATTGGCCCAAGTCATTAAAAGGGGAGCGTTTTGATCACTACAATAATTTAAGTATTTCAGATGAAGACTGAACGAATAAGATGCCTTTTCTGTCCCAGAATGAGTTTATTTCTTTGGAGGATGTTTTGAGCTGCTTTGTGTTACTTTATGCTCCATACAAGGTTGAGTTTACTGGTGATTCTTAAATATCAAGCACTAATGTTCACTTTAGAAAAATGTTACTAAGTAATTTTATTCAAAAATTTAGAACATTTCATCTTTACACCTCTCAGGCTACCATGGAGTCCAAAGGAACAAGCTTTCCCAAAAGAAGGCTGTTGGGTTTTTGGTTTGGTTTTTTTTTTTTTTTTTTATATCTACTCTGCTTGCTTGCTTTGATTTTGTTCTTGCATCTGGGTAAATAAAAACAGAAATTTTTTTATAGTCAGAAGAAGATTGTAAAAAGCTTTTAGTAATTCCTGAGATACCTGGATTTCTTAAGCATATCTGACATTCATACTGTAAAAAGAGAATCTGAAGACACAGTTTTGCACCTAGATTATATGAAAGTACGTTGGAAATGCTGTAAATGAGGTTAATAAAAAAAGAATTCCAATTTTGCAAAGCTTGTTAGCTTTTCTGTAGACCTTAGTGTTATAGAAAAGTGTATTACAGTATATTGGGAAAGTTTTTTGATTGAATGCCCTCAAATATCCATAACATACAATAAGGAAAAAATAGCTCAAAAATGTCTCCATTGCAAAAAAATATATTGGCGAAGAAACCCTTTTAGTTCACTCCATTGTTCATGGTGAATTAGGTTCTAGCAAAATGTTCTTATTTCAGGAAATTTCATTACTAACTTCATTTCCAAAACATAATAGCAGAATTTCAAGTTTTACTATAGTATTCCTCCATAGCCCTTGAGTTTTTTGTTTTCGTTTTTGTTTTTTGTCTTTAATATTGTGCTTCCATAGTGTGTTTTGGTATGTTGCATGTTTTTGCAGTTTACAACTTTCCTAGCACATCCGTATATGCCATTGGCAATAAGACACTATTTTTGGCCAAATGAAATAAGCAGTGAATGAAATATTTGGATCTAAATATTTTATAGAAAACTTCAAAGAAAATGTAGATAAATTAATTTTCAGTATGAAAATTGTCAACATATTACATTTTAAATAAAAATAAATGAAGTGATTTATCTTGGCATCCTAAATTAAATGCTTCAATAACCATTTGAAGTTTCCTACCTGTTGGTTTTTTTTTCTATTTTATAAAAGGAGAACAGTTTATTTTAAAATTGTGTGCTGTACACATAGAAATGTGTACGAATAACATATAGGTACACTTAGATAAAAGTGTGTAGGCATATAGTTTAATCTGATGGGTACTTTTTAAGGCAACCATTTAAGACTGATTCCTATTTGAAAATGCCCTCTTTATGTCAATTTTGAGAGCACTTTCTGGGTAGTTCCACACTACTGGGCTTTAAAGTTGCCTCAGGGCCCTGACCAGGAAAAAGAGTGGACGTGTTGGAAAGAATTGGAAGAGTTCCTTGCTTGGTGACTCCCTCAGGCATATTTTTCTTTTCCATTTCAAACTTTCTAAGGGAAAAATAGCATAAGTAGACACGTAGTAGGCCAGAGGAGAGCATCCAACTTACCAACTTTTATACTCTTCCTATTATGACTGCATTTATTACAAGGACACTCAAACTGTAATAATTGCAGTGATCGTCATAGGGGGTAATATGCTTTCATTTTCCTGTCTATCTTCCATTTAACATATATTCTGCCTCAGTTTTAATTAGTTAGTTTTTTAACTTAAAATAATTTCTGTTTAGTTTCCTCTCAGTTAACGTTTTCAGGCCTTGGTTTTGTCTTTTCCTCCTCATTCCCAAGTCAACAAGGATTAATTAAATGCAGAAGTTGCATTAATGCAACATTTTCTGCCAAAGGAAATAAGGAAACAGACTAACAAAATATCCCTGTGGTTGTGTTGTATACAGAATTAAATTGTCAGTAGATTCTTAAGCCAGTTTTCTAAACAGATCATGCTCTCAGAGTATCAGATCTTATGTTAATTAGTTTTGCAAGTGATTTATATGGAAATGCAATTTTGGCTGTAGTAAAAAAGAAGGTGCCATACAAAGGCTATGAAGCAGAGGTATACGTAGTGCAATATTGTATCAAAACATTTAAAAAAGATGCAAAACAGTAAAAACCTAGAGGAGGGGAAAACCACATAAGCCTACTCTATGTAGTTATTTAGTAAAAGAATTGGGAAACTGATTGCCTGAGATGGAAGGGATCCAAACAATTCATCTGGTTTCCACTCTGCCATGAATAAATGATTGGAGAAAGTGTCATTTTTAAAAACTTTGATTTGCATTACGATTATAATTCTTCCCAACTTAGACATATGGTAGAGATGTATTTGTTGGAGGGAATAGTTATAGTGTTTTAAAACTTGCTGAATGCTCTATTTAAGAAATAGTTGATGCTAAACAAAGATTAATGTTTTGTTTGTGCTTATGAAGTGCTGAGTTAATGTCTACTTTGAGTAACAACGTATACATAGTAACAATTTATCTGGGTTAGAACAAAGATACATCTAGTCCAGTATCTTTGCTCTAAGAGTGCTTAGGGAAGATTACAAAAGAAAAAAAAAAAACACGTAAATATTCCTCTAATATACTTTCTCTCCTCTAGTGATTTTTGTCTTGGAGACTTCTTGTCTTTAATAACCCTTGATGGATGCCTCAGTCATAAATTTGATTGCTTTTTGGACCCATGTGAAATTAGCGTCTACAACATTCTGTTTCAGAGACTTTCACAATTTAGTGACTTCTGGATAGAATAAGGTTTTTTTTTTTTTTCTTCATTGTACACACCTTCTGTTTAGTTTCTTTGGGTCTTCTATGATAAGAAACCATGAACAATTGTTCCATATTCCTAGTCTCCAAGACGCTTTTTTTTTTTTTTTTTTTAAGCTCCTGGAATATCTTTGTAGTCACCTCTTTTCCATTCTGAAAAATCTCAGTCATTTAATAGCTGCCTGTATGGAAAGCCTCCCACATCTTTGATCATTTTTGTTGTGTTTCTCTGTTCTTTTTCAAGTTTTACTGCAAGTTTTTTTACAGAGGGAGGGATAAAAAGCAAACAGTCAATTTGTTCATGCAACATGGATTTACACAGTGGCATAGTAATGTTTTTTCTGTTTGGGTACCAGTCTTTGCCTAATAATTCCTTTTATTGTCATATTGTCAGGACTGAGTAGATGTTTTCATAAAACTACAAATTATACTCTCAAGGTCTCATATCTAAGCAATAGTAACTAGTTCAGAGCCCATCACTGTGTAAACAAGGTTGGGCATGTTTTTTTTCTTTCATGCAGTACTTCAAATACTGAATTAAATATTATGAATTTGGCATGCCAGTATCATAAGTAAGGTCTTTAAGAAAATCAACTTTTATCTTTGCTATCTAAACTACCTGATTAGTTGTTCTCCAAAAATTCTATCTCAGAAAATTTTATCACTTCGTATTCTTACCCCTTCTCCTGGATGATGTTGAACAACATGAGTTCCGATGGAGGTCCAGGTAGAAATCCACAGGTGATTTTTCTTCATAAGAGACCTGCAAACAGACTCCTTCAATGGAGAAGTGAAAGAAGACAATTTCCCAGCCCATGGCAAGATTTGATGCACATTGTTTGTGAAAGGGTAGATCAGAAGATACTGTGAGTAGGACTGTAGTATACAAGACTGAAGTGATAAGAACCATAGCTTAATTCAGTCTGTCTTTAGTTTGTTCTTTAACCTTTGTGCTGATCTTAGATGCATAACCCATTGTCTGCTTTGATCTTGGGGAAATACACCAGGTATGCAAAGCCAAGAGAGGAATACACAGAGTCCTTGTTGTCAGAATGTGCCATTTCGTGCTCAACATGAAGCCATGGTCCTTTGCACGGACATCTACTCTTAAGAGGAGTAAAACTCTACCTAGCGAATAACAAAAGTTAGAAGCCTCTGTACAGTCAGGTAACAGAGCCTACCTTGAGTTCTGGTTTCTTTCTTTTCCCCTCTAAATGTAAATAGTCACATCAGCCATTTGATAGATTTTTCAGAATCTCTTTCATCCTAAAACTGCTGCCATCTGTGCTTATTTCTATGTTAAAGAAGGAGCTGCTTCATAACTCTAGTCTTCAGATTGCAGTGAACTATTGAATAACAGTTGTATGGCCTCCTCTTTTTGCAGTGGAAATATAATAGTTCTGCTATGCTTCAGGCTTTCTAACTACATTTGCAGTTCAGGTAATTTAATCCTGAATTACTATTTTAGAATACTGTCCTGTCATTTTCCTGACGGAACTGGACAAGAAGATAGTTTTTACAAAGTTGGGTTATTATAAAACTCGGGATAAGTCCAGAGATCTTAAATGTTTAGAAATTCTATTACCATTCTGGGAAAGAAGCTTTGAAATTTGAAAGTGAAATGAAGCTACACAGTAAATAAAATTGGCAAATTATTATATTTATAAACTGAAATCTTCATGCATAAAACTATGAGTTACCAGGGCTGTCAACTCTCCTTTTAAATTCCCATTTCATTATTGATTAGTTCCAGAAATACTTCATAGATTGAACCGCTGCATTTTAAATGTTTCATTTGAGGTAACTGCAAGTATGCAGTATTGATGTTCAACATCTGTATTTGCAATAAACAGAAGAAGCATTAAATTTGGATCTATACTAGTAAAATTACTTGAAAATATTTATGCTAACGCTTAGCATTTAAATAAAATGTTTTTGCTTGAACTAGTCATGTGCAAACACAACAAACATATAGAAATCGATTTTTGCATAAAATCCTTTGTTTAGAAAAAATCAACAACATATTCTACAATAAATAAGGTCAAAACCAATTATCACTATTACTTTAGTGAATTAGCATTTCCATGTTATCTGGATAGGAAAGCTATATTTAACACCTAATTTCATTTCCTGTGAAATTTGTTTTCAAGAAGAAAACAGAAAACATCGTAAGGAGTAATGGACTAGTATGCCTTTTTAATTATGTATTATTCCTGATGCACATTACTGGCCATTCTTACCCAAATGCTGTTTTTATTAATTTATGGCAAGCTACGTCGTTTTCAATATATAGTACAAGCATAAGTCATAGCAAAATTTGGTTCTGTGCGAAATAATTTGAAAAATAGTGTTATGATTTTTTAGTTTGTTCATCACAACTGCATTACAAACAGGTGGTCTAGATTTACAGATGTTTTGAGGTTCATTTTAGCTGGTCAGTTGTTAATCTGAAAAACTGAATAAGGAAGCATTCTCTGATCATATTTATCTTAAGATACTTTGGAACATACCGAACTTGTACAATGATAGAATTTGTATATTTGAACCAAGTTTTTGCAGGCTACTGGAAAAAGGACATTTGATAATAGTTGTGGCATTATTTCCTCTGCTTTCCAATGATTTAATAGATCCCATAGAAATAAGGAGCTGCAAAAATTCATTGCTTCTTGGACAATATATCAGTCGAAGCACTGGATATTTATGCTGCAGGCTACAAGGTTGATTAAAAATAGCTGAGTTAGCTTTAAACTAACTATTTCAGATAAAAGTAGAGTTCTGGACAGTGCAACATTTAGCTTGCATGATCTAATGCACAGTAATCTGCAGCAGAAAGGCTTCTCCTTCTAACTAAGCAAGACATTTTGGATAGCTTTATACTCCACAGTGGACCCACTTTAAGCATCTGACTACTAAGTTTTTCTGAGATTGTGTGTTATTCAGGTGAGACTGCCACTAATTTCAGTTGATTTCATTGACAGTAACTAGAAAGTAGGTAAATGATAGCACTGGTGGCAAGAGTTGCTGAATCATAGAATCATAGAATCATTAAGGTTGGAAGAGACCTCCAAGATCATCGAGTCCAACCGTCAACCCAACAACACCATGCCCACTAAACCATGAAGAGACAAAGCACACAAGAAAGCAGTTTAATACAGTGATGGATAGAGGGAGAAAGAAATTTGCTAAGCAAAAAGATGCAGAAGAGTCTATAACTACCAAACACACCCTGAGAACCTAAAATTGAGTGCCATGATCCTTGGCCTTTTCTCTTGGCTGCCACCAAATAATTGTGGAGTCCACTGCAGGAATAGTGAATGATACCGGTAGAAAGATGAGAAGCTATGGTAGCTCTCAGGTCTACAGTTTCTTAGATAAATTTTATATACTCTAAAGATCTAAATCCATGTAAGCTGGGCTTTCGGTAGTTCTAGATGGTGGGATTTTTATTATAATCCTCCTTTTAATATAATTTATAATTACAGTCTTTTAATTAAGATATTGAAAGAAGTTTGTATCAACTTTATTTGACTTTTTATTACTGCATTATGAAGCAAATTTTAATTATATGTTTGCACATATGCCTTGGTGTTCCTGTCTTACTTGGTAAAGAGAATGGATCAGAAGTATAGCGTAAAACTAGCTTTTGTCTGTTAAGGCCTCTGCCTCTTTTATTATTGAAGCTGAAAAGTGTTTGGTGAACAAGGCAGATAATTACAATAAGAAAAAAGAGAAAGCTAATGGTAAATAAATGTGTGTTTTTAAGCGGAAAAATTGCCTTTGCTTTTGCATCAAAGCTCCTAACTAGCATAACACATCAGACTAATGGTTCATTCAATTTAGCTGAACTGTTTAACTGGACATGATTGCAAATTTCTCACATTCAATATATGAATTTTGAGACAAGGATGCATTTGCAGAGGTTCTGAGTACTCTTAGATGAAGTTAAAGTTAACTGAAGCTGTACTTTGAACAAATAAAATGGTATCCAGATAAAGAACAGTATCATGTTGGGAACCTAGGCCTCTTGAACACTTTGGACAGTTTAACCTTTCTTTGCATCACTTCCATGCCTGTACTATATGGTGTTAGTATTATTGTTCCCTAGACTTACACTGAGACATGGAGGCATGCTGGCAGAGTTTGTAAAACACGTAGCTGTCCCTTCAAAGCTCTTGATGAAATCTTGAGGGATACTGTTAAGAGCTTTTCAGAAATCCAGCCAGACTACATGGCCTGGATCACCTTTGTCTTTCACAACCCTTACCGCTGCCATTAGTAATTCAGATTTGTCACAGACTGCTTCATAGCTGGGATCATTGAATTGCAGAACATGTCAGAGGGGAATTCTGGCAGGCATTTGGCCGAACTCCTTTATTCATGTTCAACTTGTGGTCTACCTGGATCCTTGTCTGCAAAGCTGATTTCTAGTCAGCTGAATCCCTGTATTGTTACATAGGCTTACTCTGTCCCAAATGCAAGACCTTTCATTTGTCTGGGTAGAATTTCATAGTTTTTCAGCCCATTCCTCCTGCTTTAAAGATCCCTTTGAAGGGCAGTCTTGCAGAAGTATGTTTCCTGATCCTGTGAATTTGGTGCCAGCTGCAAGATTTCTGAAGGTGCATTTTGTCCTGTTATCCAAGTCATCAGCTGAAGATGTTAAACAGTATCAGCCCAGTATTGAAACCACTGGCAGTGAGCTGACCCTTAGTCTATGAAATGCTGACCATTGTCCTGTGAGCCTGAAGGTGCAGTGTCCACTCATGCAGTCCACACCTCCCTAGCTGGGGCCCAACAGTGCTGTGAGCAGCTGCATCAAAGCCTTGCTAAAGTAAATGGCATTCACTGCTGTTCCATTAACCATATGGCTCATCATAGAATCATAGAATCATTAAGGTTGGAAGAGACCTCAAAGATCATCGAGTCCAACCATCAACCCAACAACACCATGCCCACTAAACCATGTCCCTAAGCGCCTCATCTACCCGTCTTTTAAATACTTCCAGGGATGGGGACTCAACCACTTCCCTGGGCAGCCTGTTCCAATGTTTAACTACTCTTTCAGTAAAGAAATTTTTCCATACATCCAATCTAAACCTCCCCTGGTGCAACTTGAGGCCATTTCCTCTCATTTCATAGTAGAAACCAGTTCAGACTTAAATTTCCTGCATATACTCTGCTAAATGTTCCCCCCTATACAGTTGAGTAAATACAGCTTTTTCACTTCACTAGGAAGTCCTCTGATGTTAACGTTGCCTATGTCTGTCTTTGCAGCCTGCAATTTTGTTGACATTGTATTTTTAAAAATTTTATATAAAATTATCATTCACTCATTTCCAGTCTGTGTATTTGAATTTGCCATCATCACAGGGTGTGTAATTTGAATTTATTTATTTAAAGTTCAAAAAATTACCATGTAGATCAGTTTTATCACATAACACCGCTCATGAATACTTACGTGTGTCACTGTTTCCATGGAAAACATTATTTTCAACTTAATGGCATTCCATTTTTATAATTCCTAATTTCTGGTACTGGATGAACCTTGTGCTGGTGATGTGCTAAACATTTATAATTGGTCTTATAATGAATCATGGTTGACTTTATTCCTCATTAGATTTCCTGCGAGTATTTAGAAAATATAGCATATAATCCTCCTATGTGTTTATTGGTACTTATCAGCCTTTTGTGCATTCTTCAAATTGAAAAGGCTTTGTCTGAAAGTAGTCAGTCACCATGGTTAATTAATTGTATCTATCTTAACGTTTTTTAGATGTTTTAAAGAGAAGTACTATCAGTGGTTAAGTCAACAAATACACTTGATTGTTAAAGTGTCAGTGTGAGAAGGTGTCTTTTAGAGTTGTATTAAACCTGGAGGTGGGGGTGGTTTTTTTGGTTCTTGGCTTTTTTCAACATCACTTTTTCAATATCTGGTGGCATTACCTGACTTTCGTAAATCAGCAACCTTGACCCACTTATCATGGAATATTCTCATTCAAAGTTCAACCTTTTAACCTTATTATTGTTTAGCTAGAACTATATTTACTACATGAAATTCAGTTATACCCCATTCATATAGAATATAAGGACAAAGTTATGACTGAGAGGTTTATAAAAGTTAAGAAAAGAAAATCTGTTATCAGTAGTTTATGCTCACTAATCAGCAACTTTCACAACAGCTGGAAATTTGTAGAGTCCTGCAGATCAAAAGCTGTTGAAAGTATTCGAGGTAGAAATTGAATATTGTCTGTTAGGCAATTTGTTAGGCAATACTGTCTGTTGTCTTTAATATCAGGTCTTCTCTCCATAACTTGTTTTCCTTATCCATCCTGGAATTAGATCAAAAGTGAGACTTATTAGGGATAGACAAACTGATTTTAAAGTGACTCAATTTTTGGCACAATTTTAGTTTAAATTTCGCTGCTGATACAGCTTATAGAGAATATATGGTCTCTTGTCTGCCAGATGAGTGACAGGGAACCTAGGGAAGGCCTCCCTCCCAGAAAGATGGGGGCTCAGAAAACTCATGCAAATAGCGACCTGCTGTGAAGTCGGAAGAAAGAGGACTGCAAGGACATATACAAACTGGGGTAAATTTCTTAGCAGACAGCAAACAGTTAAATTTAAGATGGGAGTTGGGTAATAGGTGAAACAAAAATTATATTTTGGTGTAAGCAGCCCAGGAAAGTGAATGGGATTGGCTTAAGGAAAGCAAAAAAACTAATACTTGGACTGAGTCTAGGTAGAACTTGCAATCCGTAATAAGTAATGTGTTATAGTTTGGGGGGGGAGGAATCAAGATGGTTGGTATGGAAGGTCTTGTGGAAAGCTTTCCATTTTTGCTTTCACATAAATTCTAATGAAATTGTCTAAATTTTATGTTTACAACTCCAGAGGGGTTTATTAATTAGCCTGGTCCTATTTCAGCCTAGATAATCCTTTCTCTTTTTTTTCATTTATATTTTATAGTGAAGTTGTTCATAAATGGATTTTCTGTTTGTATATGTGTGAGTAGATGGACATATCCCAAAACTTCATCCTTTGACTTTCATAGAATCATAGAATCATAGAATAGTTTGGGTTGGAAGGGACCTCTAAAGGTCATCTAGTCCAACCCCCCCTGCTGTGGGCAGGGACATCTTCAACTAGATCGGGTTGCTCAGAGCCCCGTCCAACCTGACCTGGAATATTTCCAGGGATGGGGCATCCACCACCTCTCTGGGCAACCTGTGCCAGTGTTTCACCACCCTCAGTGTAAAAAATTTCTTCCTTATATCTAGTCTATATCCACCCCTCTTTAGTTTAAAGCCATTCCCCCTTGTCCTGTCGCAACAGGCCCTGCTAAAAAGTCTGCCGCCATCTTTTTTATAAGCCCCCTTTAAGTACTGATAGGCTGCAAGAAGGTCTCCCCGAAGCTTTCCCTTCTCCAGGCTGAACAACCCCAACTCTCTCAGCCTTTCCTCATAGGAGAGGTGTTCCATCCCTCTGATCATCTTTGTGGCCCTCTTCTGGACCTGCTCCAACAGGTCCGTGTCTTTCTTATGCTGAAAGCTCCAGAGCTGAAGGCAGTACTGCAGGTGGGGTCTCACCAGAGCAGAGTAGAGGGGCAGAATCACCTCCCTTGACCTGCTGGTCATGCTTCTTTTGATGCAGCCCAGGATACAATTGGCCTTCTGGACTTTGTGTTTATATCATTGGAATAAATTAGTGGTTATCATAATAACTACTATTATTTTCCTCTGACAGCATTGTGTTAATCTCTTCAATCTTTGAAGGTCTCAATTTTGCAGATTTAAACCATAGTTTTCAAAATAATTTCCTTAGATATGAATAACTTAGGAGCAGGGTTTGTTTTTAATTTAGTGGTCATAATTGTTACAAAATCCTAGACATTTGAGATTTCAAGCACTTTTTTTTTTTTTTTATTTCTTTAAGAAAAAAGTAATAATGTGTGGGTTTTGGTCTGGGGTTTTTTGGGTTTTTTTTTTGTTTTTTTTTTTCCTTTAACATCTTACTATTGTACAAATGTGATGACAAGACTGGTTGACTCACAAGAGTGGTTTCTAGATTCTTTGGTTTATAGAAGTCTAAAAGCCATAGGGACCCAATGTCTGGGTCAGTAGCATGCTGGTGGATGACCTCTACAGGATGCGCATGGAAAGACATAATCACACTTATTGTTATGTATTTGATACACAAATGAAAGAGTCTAAGTAGTTATTTAGTATTGATTTATATTGGCTAATGTATCAGTGATCAGTGTTTTGAAAACAACCTTTTTCTCATCTTGGAACAAATTAAAAGGTTAGTAGCAATAGAATACAATCTAGTTAATATTTCTGTACTTAATTGTATATACTCTTGCTATTCTGACAGCAAATTATAGTCTGGTAGCATCTTCTAAAAGGGTGTACTATTGTTCAGAATAATATCTAATCTGAATAAAATACATGATATAAGACATTGGATGTAAAATAAAGTGCTCACTGTCATGATCTCCCTGTTGTCCAGACTAGCATACTTACTGGAATATTACAGCTCCCTTCTTCCCATACATGAAGAGATGTACATGTGGGAATGGGTGCATCTTGCCCAAAATTCAGCCAGGAAGTGGCAAAGGTGCATTCCTACAAACTCTGACTTGTAAGCACAATAGGTTGTGCCCCCAAGCCACAAGGTAGACGTAACCATGAATCCCCCTCCCTTTACCCCACCCAGTGATAAATCCAAGTAAATGAATTCTGGATCTAAAAGAAACCAGCTGATGCTCACTTCAATATCTAGAGTTATTGCATAAAGAGTGTATGTGAATATATTTAAGAAAGGACAAGTAGAACTGATAAGATCAGTGGGTGTGAGTAGTGAGGTAGAGAAATAAAAAGGGAAGAAGGGCTGGGGAGAAATAAAAGGAAATGAGAATAAGAAGAGGTGAAAGGAAAGACAGTGGGAAGAGAGAAAAAAAAAGTGGAGATTATTCTAAATGCATCTGTGTAGCTGGGAAAGCAACTAGAAGAAAAAGCAAAGATTTATTAACAGTTTTTAAATGGAAGTAAACCAGAGAAGCTGCCAAAATACTGCTTTTAAATATAACAGTCTTGTGTAAAATTGTGTATACATACAATTTGAATGGATATTTTTTTGAGTGATTATTGATTTGTAGATAAACACTGAGGTTATTGGATGTCAGCCTCCTTGTTTGCTTTCTATGAAGTATCATTGCAATATATTCTTTTTTTTTTTTCCTGAAGGGAGATGTTTTTGAAGGTATTATTGAAAAGCAATCTTTTTGTCTTTTGAGTGGAACAGATTGCATCAAATTATAGGTATTTTTTGAAGCATTTCCTGGGGAAAAGTATCCTGGTTTTAAGAGTTTTATCTACCTTGATAAATTCCACTTTAGTTGAGCTATTCAGAAGCATTGCTTAGGCTGCTCACAGCTGCAAGTACAACCCTGCTGTGGGAGTTTGTATCTTGATCTGGCCCCATCACATCGCTTCCTTGGTCTTCTCTGAAGTTGTTGCTGCTCATTACAGATCCTGGTGCAGCAGAGGAACATTCAATGTTCTCTTTAGCAGAACGATCCCTTTGTACTACTTGCTTCTGTCTACATCATTCCAAAACTGAAAAGTAAGCTACTACATTTATAATTAACCCAAATCTCAAATGAATAAATGCAATGTTGTTGATAACTCTGTTTTGGAAACAAACAAAACCACACTGATATTTACCTGAAGAAGCATAAGTAAGAAAACAAGCAAAATAAAGACTTTCACTTGATCATTTTCTGCCCTACTAATTAAATGTAATCATAATTTGGAGACAGTGATATCTGTGCAATCACATATATGCCCATGATGCAAGATCCATGGCATCCCCAGCTTAGGGCTCCAGGTACCTTTCTCTGGTTTTTTTATAAGTCTAATGAAGTAAGGATATATTTGCAGTGGCTGTAGAAAGCAAACATATCTTTCTTTACCTTTCTTCCATAGGGTCACTCACTACAGTAGTCAACATTTCCAGAATCTACAAAAAATCCTTAAAATATATTTTAAAATATATATTCCTGGTGTAGATAATTTCCAGTCCACAGAAACATGTCATGAAGGAGTTGGTGAAATGCACAGAAGTTGACAGGATGCATAGAAGTACAAAATTGAAGCTGTTCAGAGACTTGGCGATGTGCATAAGGAAGCTGATGTTAATGTGATGTTATAAGGAAAATTAGAGAGATGTTTTGGGAATGGTGCACTACATTTGGCAAAGATGAACAACCCTCCTCCCCAGAAGAAACAGGATAGATCATGTTGTTATATTTATTTTTCTCCCTTCTTGAATGTGTAAGCACAGCTAAAAATGAATGTAAATAATAGTGACACGGAAAATTTCATTCAACCTAAGTAACCTCCAGAATTTTTCCGTTAGTATCTTTTTTTATATGCTTTTTTTTTCTCTTCCATATGTGTTTTTTGGCAATTTTGTACATCTTTCTTAAATACCTTTCTCACCACCACTGCAAAGACTCATCACTGCAGATTTGGAAGATTTGAAGTTCAATTATGTGCATCTAAAAATATTAACTTTAGAAAATTAAACACTGAGATTCCACAAAATGTTCTGAAACTAAATTTAACATCCCATCAATGCTTGGTAATCTTGTTTCCTGCTATTATTGTTTTTAAAAACCTACACATTTCAGTCCAATTCTGCAAGAGTTGTTATTAACAATATACTAGCATAACAAGAACTATTTTTCTTTTTTAAAAGAAAACATTTAAAACTCAAGCACAGGCAGTATTTATTTGCCAACAATGTCAGTGTTGTTGTGGAGAGTCATCTTATTCTCCATATTCTGAACAAAACCACTTATTCTCTGCTGAATTTACAATAGCTACAAGTGTAAAGTGTTAATTTTTGCACACTAAATGAGAAAATTAGTTGTGAGTCCATGAGGGTTTTTTTAAATTCTAATGTATCTTATTTGAGGTACATATGCTAATATAGCTCAATGATCCTCTAGATTCTCATTTCTACTTTATTTTTGCACAGGCCACTCTTAGTGTACGCTATCCTCCCATCTTAAAATAAAAAAAAAAAAGACATTTTTCATCGATTTTTAAAAAGTAACTATTGCTGCAAGAACAACTCTGTTTAAGAAAATGTCACTAGAAATTGTTGCAATGCTATGGATGCACAGTGAATATGTGTGTCCATACAAATGATTGGACAGGTAAGATGTCTTAGCTGTGGGTGTCATACCATCACATGTCAAGAGAGGTATGATTAGAGTAGGTCATTTGGCATATTTTCTTAAACAGTGATGTAGGATTCTAGGTGAGAGGGTGTATCGTATTTTCTGGACTGCTGTGGTTTCTGTTGCTTTTGGAAATATTTTTAGTGTACAATTGTTTTAATTTTATCTTACTATTCTTAAGTATAGCTTTTAAAATGGGATTGAAGTCTAAAAATGGCAATAGGTTATTAGGAAATTAGTGTTTCATTTACTCTGAGATTCTCTTCTAAACATACTTTAAAATTAACTTTTGCTACAACTTTATTGGCTAGAAATACATTGTTGTGTAACTTTGAATATTGAGTCTATAAAAGTTGCAAGTTTATATATACACATAAACCTAAGATACCATATCTGACTACTTTCAGATCAGCAATTCCAGTAACATGCATCAAATCAAATTTTAACCTATCACAATAACTTTGAAATTTCCCTTAGGATTCATTGAATATGATTCAACTGCATAAAATCAGTTACAGAACATATTGAGAGGATACGTTAAGGTTGGTCAGGCAGTTTCAGTCTGGTGAGATGATAGCAGAAACAGGAGGGAGAGAGATTTATTATTTACCAGTTCGTTTACTGTCTCTTCGAGAGATATATATTCATGAAAGCTGGAATTCCGTTCTTCTTCATAAGGAGAAAGAACTAGTCTGTTCAGTCAGGGTATGCAAAGTTTGGATTGTTTTGCTCATCCCCAATAAATAGTCTATGAGAAACAGGCTGTTGATGTTATGGGAGTAGATTACTGATTTCTGCTGCAACAGAAGACTTTGAAGCCATATAGATCGTGAGTTGACTTTCTTGGCCTGTGTTTTCCTCTAGGCTGAAAAAGTTCTCATAAGAATTGAAGGACCTCTGCAACTTCAAAGGAATCTTATAGCAAAGGAATATCATAACAATCTGCAGGGTGAACTCTTATCTGCACTACTGTAAATATCCTTTTACCTTAAGCAGTAGTGATACTTTTCAAAACATGCTCAGGTTTACCTAGTATTCCTGTAGTACTGATACAAGAATATCAGGCAAAACCTAATACATACAGATATTTCTTTATAATTTCCAAAGTGGCTTTAGCCAGATTTGAGTGGTATATCTTTACAAGTTTCTTATTTCATATATTTCCTGCCCATAAAGCAATTCCCCAACTGTCTGATCTGGTTCAGGTGTTGATACAAAGTAACTGTGATAGGGTGGTCACCTGAGAAACCCGATGAATATATTTGGGTTGTCAGTTAATGCTGCTGATACTTCACTTCTGGCAAATCTTGTGTGGTATATTAAATGAGGTGCAGCCCACAGCTGCATACAAACATTCTGTGTTTCTGTATACAATGACAAGGGAATCTTGAAGAATCAATGACTCTTCATATTTCCATGAACAATGCTTCTGAGCTATTTTTTAATTATCTTAGTGCCCTGCAGAGCAAGTGAAAGTATATGTTTTATTGATTTTTATAAAGACTTAAGTGAATCATTATAGTCCATGTTGCACTCATTTATAACTTGAGTCCTGTTGAGTGTTTCAGACTGTGCAGATTTATGAGAAACACAAGATCTTGAGGAGGAGTTTGATTCAATGGACATAACAAGTGAAAGTCATTCAATTAAAATAAGAATGAAATTTAAAACACATGTATAATGAGCTTTGAAATTTTATTTTAGTTTTATCAGTTTGTGAATTAGAAATTAGCAAAAAGTGATTATCGCTGATTTTCATAATGATTGCCACCATTCACATTTAAAGAAAAATAAGTTAAAACAAGCATTTGTAATATGTAAGCAATGCAGAAAAGATTCTTTGCCATTCAGAGATAATCCTATTAAAAGCAATTAAAAATATCAGAAGGGTCAGTTCACCTACTGAGTAAAATGATTTTCAGGAGGTAGTACATACTGTTTATTAATTCATCTGCATTACAGTTAAATTACTTTTTTCGATAAAACTGTTAAAACACCTTTAGTTAACACTTAGTTAAAACTAGAGCATGTAAACACTGTGAAGAAAACTTAGAAATCACATTTTCTGGGTGAATTCCATGTAAAATAAACCAGCATACCTTAAGACTACAAAAATGGCTGTACTGGTCCCAGGTCCAGCTAGTCCAATACTTTCTGTCAACCATGGACTTAAGTTGATGTCTAGAGAAGTGTAAGAATAATATCATTATACTTTGTTCATACTCTCTCAAGAGTTTGTCAGATCTCTTCCTGCACGTGTAAGCTTCTGGAATACACAATATCCTGTAGCAGAGTTTTTTCAGATCTATCACTTCAAGCATGAAAACTACTGTTCTTCATTTTTAACCTGGCTTCCCACTTGCTTATTTTGATGGTTTTCTAGTGTTAGAAGAAACAATCAGCCATCAATTTCTCTGAGTAACCTGAATTAGTTGAAGATGTCCATGCCCACGGCAGGGGGGTTGGACTAGATGACCTTTAGAGGTCCTTTCTAACCCAAACTATTCTTTGATTCTATGATCAATACCTTTTTCAGCTTTTCCATGACAGCCATGATTTTGTAGGCTTCTGTCAAAGCCGTCTACTTCATCTGCTTTGTAAAAGAAAAATTCAAGCCTATTTGATAATTTTTTCATATTTAAACTGCTCTACACCCTTATCATGCTTGTTTTTCCTCTGAGTTTTTATCTGCTTTGCAGAGGACCCAGAGCTGCATATGGTATTCATGTGGACAAACCATGGAGTGAAATTATGGGGGTTTTGTTTGCTTTTAGTTCCTTTCCTAAGAATTCCTAATCTTTGATTTGGATTTTTCTCTGCTAAAGAGGACAGAGTTGATAAAGCTACTTATCACTCCACTGTCTATCTCCTGCCAAGTCAACTTACAGCCCATTGATCTAGATTCGAAGGATTGCTTTTGCTGTTGTATAATACTCCCCCCGCCTTGAGTTTACCTACCATTTTATTGTTCGGGTTCTCAGTCTCATAAAGTCCTTGAGCTACTTCTCACAGTCTACATTCATTCTTACTACTTCAAAGAACCATTAAAAAATATAGACTTTGTTTTAATGGTAAACACTTTATTAGTGCATACATCTATAAACATTTGTAAGATATAATCATCTATACTTTATTTAGTCCTTTTGTTTACTTCAGCTGATTTTTTTTTTTTTTTTTTAAGAAATTTGCTTATGTAGTCATTTTTGGTCCTAACAAAACCAGAAGATGAAATCTGTTTCAATAATAAAAGAATCTGATGCTAAATTCACTAAAGCAAGAGGTCAGTTGACATATTCTACTTTATAATGATTTTTAAAACCTGAAGCATTTGTAATGTTTCTAGGTATTTGAATAAAGAATACTGCATTCCATATTTGTAAGAGGAAATAGAAACCATAGGGTTTTTACTTCACTTTTGTCTTTCAGAAAAGCTTTAAGTTCTTCCATAAAATAAATGTTTCCCAGCATGACCTATCAATCACTCTCCATTAAATCTCATTGACTAGTATTAGAAATAAATGCAGACAGGATTGTGTTTTCTTTTATGATTTCTGTTAAATTTCTTTATGGAATTCATTTGTACAGGACTTCCTACAAACACGAGCTATTACAATATTATAATTGTTAACAAAATATGATTTTCAAGTCTCTTGTCAGCAAAGATGAAAGATGAATAAATGTTAATGATAAGTCTGTTAAGAGCTTTTGGTTTTGAATAACAACCATATTGCTGTAATATAAAAGTAGAATCCTCTGCTATGCTGGCCATCAGGCTGGAAATAAGACCACCTGAATTTTAATCCAAGCTCTGCAGCTAAAACATTAAGGAGTTGTGAAAAAGTTGTTTATGCTTTTTTTCTTGTGTGCTGTTAAATGGATTATGAGAACAGAAAGACTCCTTTGCTGGCATAAGACCCTAGAGAACAGCCACTCATGAACCATGTTCTGTTACTTCTCATACTGAAGCATTCTACTAAATAAGCAGATAATATGTTTACAACAAATTCAAAGCAGAAGATACAGCAGAAAATGACAAAATTAGTCATGCTAATGGCAATGTGTGCTCATTTAAAAATTGCTGTAAAAGAACAGCAAAATGACACTGATGAAAAAGCTTTTGTTATGTCATTTTGAGGAAAGTGGGATCAATGCCAGAAGAGGAAAAGGCACGTTATCTAGCTGCATTTCAGCTATTTCAAGCCACCAAGTAATGCTATCCATTAAGTACAGAGCTTACTGTAGTCCATGGACAACAGGCTTCTTTGCTTGGTTTTAAAAGGTGATTGCTTTTAAATTAGGTTTGAAATAGGCAAACAAAATAAATACAGGTTTGATGTGGTGTTAATTTTACATAGTGGGCACTGGTCTGCATAACGTTCATTAGTTTAGACTCAGAAGAGTGTTTTGTGGCTGGTACGAATAAATACACACAACCTATGTAAGTAAATGAGAATGTTCAAATTGTACCTTGTACATTGTTAATGGTACTAAATTAACAAAAACAGTCTACAGTTGCATAAGATCTTCCTCCCTTTAATAGATAATCAATTATAAAGTGATATACAAAGTCCCAATATAACATTTTCTCATACTTTATAGCTTTCAAAAACTTTTATTCAGCGTGATATTGTGGCTTTTTTTACTGGTCATAAGATACAGTAAGGAACCACTTAATCTCAAGAAATTTCATATGCTTCAGTGTTTCTCCTCCTACTAGCCTGATTTGGTATTCTAAGATCACAAGTGAGTTTTATGGTTGTGTACAGTCCCCTACAGACTGTTTTGGGCCATCAAAGGAGTTGGACATAAGATTTTTTTCATGTATAGGAAGAGAACTGAAATAGCCCAACTTTTACTACCTATTCTTTAACTTCTTCAGAAAACTCAAATAAATCCAAGCGTAACAACTCTTTTTATAAATGTGCTCAATTTAGAGCATCAGAATGTTCCATGTTATGTGCATCAGCCCATTGTACTTAGGTTTAAGAAAACAGAAAGTTTGATCAAAGCACTGCACAGCCAGCACTATCTTTTTTTCCCTGGCACTGCCCTACCCTTCCTGCCATGTTTTAAAAATACAGTGTTATCATTTTATCTGTTGGCTTACAAGAATATTGGTATAGCTTAACTTATACAAAGAATGACAACCCAAGATGTATGACTTCTGAAAAAATAATGCTTAAAGCAAGGTTCCATTATTGATTTATCCCTATTGCTCTTGGGATATTTTTGCAAAATGCCAGCTTTGAAAACTCCTTTTCCCTGCCTTTCACAGTTTAATTACTAAATATTGGGCAAACTAAGAAAATTGAAGCACTTACACTCTAGTCTAATTGATCATCATTTGCAGTATTGTAATACCTTCCTCAGAATTATTTATGCTTCGCTGTTTCCACTTGTATTGGTCGATAAATTTTAAAAATTTTCCTAAGGTGAGCTGCACGTGGAACTAAAAGCTTTATAAGTGAACACACTCACTGTGTATGTCTTCATGTATTTTACATTGTAAGCTATTTAGGGAAAGCTGTTTGAATGCATTGTCTATATCATCCAAAAAGTCCTGTCTATGGGACGTGTGACAGAGATGGACAAATACTTCAAGCTTAAAAACAAAAGTAACAATGATATATGTAGTAGTGATGACATATGTCAATGATATGACATATTGCAAAACAAAACATACCCCAAAAAACAGAAGACATCTGGTAATTGTCCAGTTTCTTTGCTGATTCAGTAGGAGTGATGTTATTTTGCATTTGGTTTCAGTAAGTTCTGAAGGTATTTTAGAAAGATATCAGAAAGATATTTATATCAGAAAATATTTAGGAAATTATAATAGAAAAATTGATCTTAATTTGATCTAATTTTAACTGAAGGACAAACAAAAGTATGTCTATAACATAGATTCTAGATAACTAAAGAGAAGCAATGAGAAAAGAAGTATTTTCATCATTTTCGGTAAAGCACTTGGTATGATGCCACATGAGAACCTGTTCAGTCAACTAAAACACTGGGAGTTAGTAGAGAAGTCATAAAATGAATAAGGAGCTGGCTGAAAGGGAGGTGATATGGGTTCAGTGAAATGGGAAAATATCCCTTTGAGAAGGAGTTATTAGTGAAGTTCTCCAGTGACCAGCTGGGAACCAAACTTATTTAATGCTTTCACTAATACCCTGACCAAAAAAAAAAAAAAAAAAAGTAAGAGAAGTCTCCCAAAGACCAAGATTTGGGAGTCATCATCGATACAGAGAAACATTAATTATTACTATAATAGAGGAATTGGACAACCTTGAAGCCTAGCACAGTAAAAGTGAGACAAAAAGTAATGTTACAAAGTGCAAGATCTTATACCTGGTTAATAGTAAGAAATTATACTTCAAGCTGAGAACTAATCTACTGGAAAAAGCAGAGTAGAAGTAAGTTGTGTGGACCTGTCAATCACAGGGTAACTGTGAGGAACCAGATGAGGTCAATGTGAAAATGGCAATTGCACTCTACAGATGTATTGACGGAAGTCTTTCAGGAAAAGGTATGGATTAGTTGATACATTGCATTTTTTTGATTCAAAATATTGTGTACAGTTTTATTTCATGTGTTTTCAAGACAGATGTATTCAAGCTGGATCAAATACAGTGATAACTTCAGTAACGAAAAACATGATGGAAGGAACCAAAAGAACTTGACTCGCTACCATTAAGCAGAATGAAGGGTAGGGGAGTTTGCAGAATCGCTGTAGCAGCCAGGAGATTTGTTAAACCCTTTTGACCATCTAACACACGTTCCTCAACCAATGCAGGAGTGTCTTATAGTTAAACCATTTTTTTTTTTTTTAATCTTGGGTATTTCTGATGCCCTTCAGTAAGAGTTCATTTTTCCTGGTCAGTGTTACTGTTTTAAGATGTCTTCCCAGTAGTTAACACTTACTCTGGTTTCACCACTTTTGTCCTTTTTTATAATCACCTCTTTTTCTGTTACTTCCAACCAGATATTTATACAAAGGTGTCTGTAAGCTATTCTGTTGTCCACATCTCCTAACTATACCTCTAGCTTTTATTTAAATGGGTTTCTTTCATTTTTTTGTTTACCTTTCTCCCCTTTTTCTGAAAGAATATATCCAGTGACTTTTTGTAGTTGAGAAGCAGGGATGCATGTCAGACTGATACCGCATCTGGAGGGGTTACAAACAAACTTGTTAATCCAGTATACCATAGTAAAGCACTCACGCTTCTGATAACGGCAAGCTATAAAAGGTAAAACCTACCGGCTACTTATATATAATATTACTGCTCTCTAACCAACAATATGCAAATTTATTTTTTTGCTTGGTGTCAATATTAGTAAAATAAATCAATTTCACTTCCAATTTTTCTAACCTTTACTCTGCTTTTTCACTTAAAATTACATAAACAAAATGTGTGAGACTAAGGTTCAAAGAATTATCATTGCTCTACAAGGGCAACATGGACAGAAAGCTAGGAGTCATCCTAACAGGTGATATGTCCCAGTGCCATGGCTTCAGTCTCTAGCAAAAAAGTATTTGCTCTCAGAACCAAGTTTATTTCTTTCAGGGAGGAAAGAAGAGATGGTAAATGCTTCATTTAGTTCCTGGGCCTATCTTTTCTGTTTCCAAAAGAATGTCATGGAGCCTGGGCTCTGAGAGAGGTGCTGCCCTGTGCCCCTCAGAATGCTTTGCACACACCACACCCTTCACCTCACACCAGCGTTTGCCACTTCCACTCTGGCTGCAGACAGGTCATGAACAGGGATTTTCAGGGAGTTACCTGTCAAAGAGCTCTGCTCCAGGTACTGCTCTGTAGGCTTAGGGCTTTTTGGATTGGGTGGTTCTTTTTTTTTCCCAATAAGGAGAAAATATATGCAATAGTTTTATCTTTAGAAAAGAAAGAAGTTATAACATATATAATATTTTTCCTATGAAAGAATAACTTCAAATATACATAATTGTGTAATATGTGAAGTTTTTTTACTTAAGTGTTGTTCAGTATTTTGAGGGAAAGCAGTGGTTCTAACGCACTTATTAGAGTGGGGGTTTTTTCATAGCTTTTAAGAAATATGTAACATCAGTGCATTGACCAGTTCGAGGTAGGACAACGGTTTCTTAATTTTATGAAATTTTGTGTTCAGCTCTTTTATTACAATATTGGCTTGTGATGGAAATTGTAAATGGAATATAAAAATATTTTATTGAAGATTGAGAATTATTTAAATAATTCTTAGGGAATTCCTCTGGTAAAATTGGTGTTATCATCTTACATCATCATCATTATTATTATTTATTGTTTATGACAAGGCTATCATTACTATTAAAAATAAGACAGTTTAAAAAAAATAAAAATCAGATGAACTGTTAGTGTCAATAAATTAATACAGTAATGCCTCTCTCTATTTTGATTTCAGAATGCCATCTTTGCTAAGGTAGCAAATGTTAAGTTTTACATTTGATAGATGTTCCCTTTTCTAGTGTTGCACTCTAATTAAAAATTAAAAACATGTCTATAACAGTTACTGGCCTTCTGTATAAAGGCATCTACAGTAATACTGGAGCTAATCAAAAAAAGACTTTGAAATCTTGTAGCATTTAAAGTGGCTATCTCAGTTTATCATGTGAAGGTTAGCATTTTTCATAGAGGACCCTATAGCACAAGCTGATTCCATGATCATTACTTCTTGACTTTCCTAAATTAAATAGACACTTTGGAAAACACAGATAATTAACCCTTTATAAATGGAGTATCAGAATATTTATCTACCTTTTGAGACCTTTGCATAGTGAATTCAATAACCAAGCAAAATATTTGTACTATCAGTTGTCTACCAGAAGTTTTGAATCATTCAGTAGCCATGCAGGTATGTCTCAGGAAGTCTGCAATAACAGTGTCACTGAAGAACCGTCTTCTGTAACACAGGAGCTGAAATGCTTCTGATGAAGCAGTAAATTTTAAAAACTACAGTAAATAGCACAATATTCAACTTAATTTGTACATTTTCTTTTCCTTAGTACAACAAATTGTGTCAGATAATGCATCTTGTTAGAAAAAAATGAGTCAATCTCATTTGTGCATGTCTGGTGGGCAGTATCACTTGAGTTTTGAGTCATAGAACATTTCTTCTGGAAAAGAAAAGAATCAGCTTTTTTTTAGGTCTAAATATAAGATTAATATTTTTAATCACAAAAAATTGAGCCATTGAGTTTAATTATAGAACAACAATGTTTTCTTTCCTGAAGATATTGAGATGACTCCCTGATGCTTGCATTTTTTTGGGGGGAAAAAAAGTGTTAATTACAAAGTACTGCTTTTATGAGGCTAAAAAGAACCTATAAAGGATCTTAGCTTGCTTATAGGTTGCTGCTTTGCTATAATGGAAGTATTAATGTCTCTCTTATATGAAAGTAATCTGGTAATTAAACGAGAATAGGTACACGATGCCTTTTGTAGTTTACTTAAAAATGAAAGATAAAAAAACCTAGAGATTTTTCATGCTTTAGCAGCTGAGTGGAAGAATTTCTATTCGGATGATCTTCAATTCCTATATAGCTCTTTTGTCTAATATGATAAAATCCTTACAAATGTAGCATTTTAATAGGTTATGATTAATTGGGCACACCACAAGTGAAAAGACAGCTCGCAACTGTTCAGCTTCTAACCTATAGGCAATTACACAAGAGGGAAGACTATACAGTGTCATCAAATCAATGTGTATCATTCTTTTTTTATGTAAGTGTCCAAATCAGTTGTGGGACATTGAAGTGAAATGGCCTTCTCTTAATATTAGACCTGTCTAGTACATAGATTAGCAGAGGAAGTTTCAAGGTCTGGACTCCCATCACACATGTCTAAATTTTTAAAAGATTATTTGAAAACTTGAATAATTAGGAACTTTTAGTTAACCTGAAAAATGAGAATTTTTTTCCCTTGGATTGAAATGAACATGGATGCTAACATAATTTATTTTTTCATGTTGAAATTTGTTCAGTTGCTTTGGTTTTAGTTTGTGTTATGGCACAAAGGTAGTTACTGAAGTCATGCATTATTTTTCTTGCAATATGAAATACCAGAGGCAATCAAAAATAGGGGAAGATGTACTTTCCATAGTCTTAAGTTGAAAGGGTTGAGAGTACTTCTCTACTAATATTAATTTTATTTATTTGTTTTTGCATCAAGTAGATTTGTTCCAAAATTGTATCACAAAGGTTTCCTTAAATTAAATATAAAAATACTTTTTCTTTAAAGGCTGCGTACTCTGTATTTACCAGCATATTTGCTCATACTGAATTTAATTTCTTTAGGATTATATTTACTTTTTTTTTTTAACTTATAAAATTTATTTTGTATTGCAATCACAATTTTTTTTTTTAGACAATTCACATACCATGCCATAAACTGTCTTCCTTCTCACAGGATATTAAGTGAGTTTGAATTTGCTGCATTGGTGTTAATTTTAGAAATGCTGGATACTTTTCAAGAGCAATGTTGAAATTTCTTCATGATTCAAACAATAACTATGAATATGAAAAAGCAATTTTGTGTTCCTCTAATTTCTCATATTGATTGAATTTTCTCATACACATGCATCCATGCAGAACATGTGTGTTTGCATGTATTCTTGGTGGTTTTGCTTCTAAATGTGTTAGCAATTTGTCTATCTTGAAGAAAGAACAAAACACACACACACACTCCAACCCTCAACAAAAAAACTATGCCACACTTTTGAAACTGCCTCCTCTAAATTTACTGTTTTACAGATATTTTATATTGAGGTATTTTAGGTAATACTAACTAAATTAAAAGTGGCTTGGCAAACCATTTTTGTATTGCAATCAACACTAGCAATTTCTACTGTGTTGCACAGTGAATGCAAAAAAATAGGTGGCAAATACTTGTGGATTGAGATAATTCACAATATTTCAGGTGACGCACTGTATTTACTTCAGGTTTGTCTTTAACTGTTACATGGTATTATACTCTCTACTTCTACCATGTACTGTAGTCCTTCCTGGTTGTTGCGTCTGTTCCTTGGCAGACAGAGCCGTTTCGGAATTGATGCAATGAAGTGCTCTGTTTTTTTCAGTTTTTCTTTTTTTTTTCCCTCTTTTTTTCTCTTTTTTTCTGCATTTAGAGAGATTTATTTGAGTACCAACTATATTATTCTGGCTCTGAATTTCTGCAGTTGTTGTAAAAGGAATCATGTTTGACCAGAGAAATGTAGTAAAAATTATTTTAATACTGTTTTTTAAAAATGACATTAACTAACGTGTTCGGACTATGATTAATTCTTCTGAGACTGAAATGGGAAAGATTACTAATGTCAGTTTGATCTGGATCTGGAAACCATGTTTTCACTGATATCAAGGAAAAACACCCATAATAACTGGCTTACCAGAAAAGAAATCTTATACCTTAGTTTTACATTCTGAATGCAGAATTCACTTTCTTGTCCATTTCAGTCTCAGTCCTGTATGTTTTGTACTCTGAGCTCCGCTTGTATTTTTCTTTTCTGAAAATGAACTTCATATGAATGACTTGTAGCAGTACTGCCATCCTAGTTCAGATGAAGGTGCTGACTACTCTGCTGCATTGGCCTTAACTGTCAAAGAACTTCCAGTGCCTGACTTTGGGTACATTGTCACGTTTATT
Source organism: Pygoscelis adeliae (assembly GCF_000699105.1). Classification (NCBI taxonomy): domain Eukaryota; kingdom Metazoa; phylum Chordata; class Aves; order Sphenisciformes; family Spheniscidae; genus Pygoscelis; species Pygoscelis adeliae. Next base: position 1,098,934 of record NW_008824002.1, read on the forward strand.
ACAGTCTTACCTCTGAAATTTTTTTTCATGTTAAATGTTTCTCTTCTTACAGGGTGATACTTGTCAGTCAATTTAATTGAAATGTCATGCTGACCTTTATTTGAAATACTCTGAACTTCCTGTGGTTGCTGGAAGTTCTTTTTACTTTGATTCCAATTAAAATCTTTAAATTACCAGTGTACAAAAACTGCATGCTAATTAACCTTAGGAAACTGCCTGCTAATTAATCTTACAAACAATATATCTTTTGCAGAGGTAGTTCAGCTGAGTCTGCCTGAAGATCAAAAACTAAGCACCACTGCAGCAACAGTGGGACAAAGTGCTGTCTTAAGTTGTGCGATCCAGGGAACTCTGAGACCTCCCATCATCTGGAAGAGGAACAATGTCGTTCTGAATAGCTTAGATCTGGAAGATATCAGTGTAAGTAAGAGAAAGCTCTATTTAATAGCTTATTATGAAACTATAAAGAATAGCTTCTATTCTTTATTTCATAAAGAATAGAAAAGTGATATGTAACAACCTCCATATTCCTGATGTTTCAAAGAAAAGAAAAGGAAATGATATGCCTGCCAAACTCAGTCTGTTTTTATTTTGCTGTGTATACAAACCCTTTTGTTAAATATAGAGAAAACATGTTATTTAAAGTAATAAATATAGCAATAAAAGCACATGAGGACAAAATCACAGCCCAAAATGCAGTCAGCATTATACCTTCAGGATTATACAGTCTTCAAACATCTAAAGAAAAAAGAAATCTGTGAAATGAACATTTGAAGAAATGCATAGTGACTTAGTACGAACAGATCATAATAATAACCTTATCTTCTAATAATTCAATAAAAATGTATTTTTCCCAAAAGAAGTATTTTACTACAAAACTGGTTGTTTTGTTCACTCCTCCAAATATTCAGCAGTGTATATGGTACTTCTCAAAGAATCACCAGTGAATATTAGAATAACTTAGAAATCTTTTTTTAGGAAGGCAAATATTTGCCACCTAACTTTGCCGTGACCTCAAAATATGGAGCAAAATAGAAAATGAGAAACATATTTACATCTTCTGACAAAATGCTAAAAATAAGCTTTCAGCTGTATTTTGTTTGCTTGTGGGTATGCTTACTTTGCTTTGGCCATTTTATATTAGCAAAGTTATAAAAGTGGACAAACCATTACATTGGGAGTTGGGCTTGCTCTCTGACTCAAGCGAGTCTGAAATCACTGGAACTATTGCACTTGTGGAATATTGCCACAATCAAATATCTAGTTTGTTTATTTTTATTTCATTTTCTTATGAATGCTTTTATTTCTAAGGTGGCAATGGTACTCGCACATCACCTTTGTTTTGTTTGCTGTTTTTACATTACTTCTGTTTGTAAATTGAGCTTCCTCACAGTGGTGCTTTGTAAAATAAGGGGCAGTTTCAAAGCTCATCTTGCTTGAATGGTAGCTTTAAGTCACTTGAGAGTCCTAAGATAAAACCAGCATCCTCTGAAAAGTTCTCAGTTAAATAATTGTTGCTTTTGTTGGTTTGGTATTAATCATATGACTGACATTCAAAGTGTCTTGCCCACATTCACAAGCTCCTTTCTGCAATGTGTGTTAGCTTTCTGTAAATATTCATGATGCTCATAAATAATGATTTTGAGTTCTTACTAATCACTTCTAAGTATAATATGTGGCATGAGCTGTAGATAGAAACAGGAACATGCATCTGGATACAGAGAAATAAAAGGGAAATGAATGGAAATAATGAAGCTAACAGCTCAGTTTCAAATTGAAAGGCTCAGTTGACTGTATTTGCAGACATGAAAAGAGCAAGTGTTTTCAAAGCCTGATACGTACATTTTGAGTATGAAAATGGAAAAAAAAAAAAACCAAACCAAAAACCCAACAGAGAAACTTCTTGTGCCAGCTGCAGGTGCCCAGGTGTTGGCAGCGGGGGCTGCAGGGGTAGCCTCTGAGGGAAGAGGCCAGGGTCTGCCCCATGCCAGACACAGCCAGTTCCACACAGTTCCAACAGACCCACCGCAGGGCACAGCTAAGCCCCTCAGCCACATTTGTGGCACCTCTGGGAAAACATTAAAAAAAGGGCATAAAACACCAGAGAGAGAGAGAGAGGAGTAGAGGACAAAAAGAGCGAGAAACAACAGAGGAAAGTCCAAGGCTGGAGGAGCAGGAGGTGCTCCATGGTGGAGCAGATAGCCACAGCAGTCACACTGGAGCAGGTTTATTTTGAAGGACTCCAGCCCATGGAGAGTCCTGGCTGGAGCAGACGAAAAGGGTGAGGAGAAAGGAGACGCAGAGAGAAACTGCTGTGTACTGACCGTACCCCTCCAACCTTCTGCACCACTTGGGCGGAGGGTAAAGGAGCTGGGAGTGAAGGAGTGAAGTTAAACCTGGGGAAGGGGGGGAAGAAAACTGTTGTTTTAATAATCTATGTTCTTTTGTTTCCCACCACCCAAATTAGTAATTGCTTGTTTATTTTAGTTGGAAATAAATTAAGCTAAATTTCCCGAGGTCAAGTCTGTTTTGGCCACCATGGTAATTAGTAAGCAATCTCCCTGTCCTTATCTCAACCCATGAGTTTTCTCATTCATGTTCCTCTTATTTTCTCCCCCTGTCCTGCTGTGGGGGTGGAGGGGTAATGGGTAAGCAAGCAGCTGGGTGGGAGTTTGTCTATTAGCCAGGGCCAACCCAGCACACTTCTGAAGTACTTATCACAGCTGGAAGAGACTTGAGTATGGAATTTTTGAAGACTCATGGGATGCCCAATTTGAAGTCAGATTGCAGTGGTGATCAGACATTCAAAGCAAAGTTGAAATTGCTCGAATTGGCCAGATTTGTTTATATTTAATAGGAGAGGAGGAATGTGTGATGGTGTACTGGATTTACAACACACAAACATAAAAAGAAAGGTTTGCAAAGTGTTACCTGAGTGCCGGGATAATGTCTGTGTGTGGATTTTGTGTACAAGTACAGTAACAACTGTAAAGGGAGTAAAAGCTTTCAGTGACAGGAGCGCATAATTCTGAAGATGTGTGTATTCATCATTTATTTGTTAGCTTAAGAAAAACATAAACAAACTGGAATGCTTGGAAGTCTTTTTAAGCAAAAAATATGTTATAGCTTAATCCTTTAATATTAAAAGTGTAGTTATTATTCAAATATAGAAAGAGAATGACAGATCCAATATCCATGGAGTGAGGCACTAAAATTAATAGCACTCAAATATATATATGTGATATTAATCTCATATGTTTTTGTAGATAAAGTAACAAAGGATGGAAGAAAGAGTTAATGGAGTCTGGATACAAAAAAAAGAATGGGCATAAAGACATTGAATTAAATTGGTCCCCAGAGTCTCTTTTCTTCAAAATTTATTTTACATGTTTCACTGTTTGCACTGATTTGATCCCCCTATATTTATTTTTAGATCTTCCCTTGACTACATTTCTTTGGTCATTCCGTACCTTTCTGAACCTTGTTCATCATATATTCCCTGTTTGGTTCTTACAGTTTCACATTTGCTTAAAGGTTGTTATGTAGCCATAATTTAGTATCCATTCAGGCAACGTAATAAAATTTAAACCTTGGGGAAAAGAAAAATAATTGGACAAAAAAGAGTCGTGTTTTATATTTCACTATGGAAAACTAGTTTAGTACTTAAATAAATATTAACTTCAAAGGAACAAATGCATAGTGTGCTCCAGTTTATGCTGCAATTTAACCACCAAAGAATGTGTTGTACTTATTTAGGCAATTTTAAACATTCAAAACCCCTAAGTCCCCTAAAATTTAAGATGTCCCCAGAGGCAATGTATTCTCGGCTTTACTATGGCTATGTTGTAAACTACAATCATGTTTGTCTAACTCTGGGAATTATTAATTTACTCAGTTATACAAGAACCACATCCGTGCATCTAAAGACTAATAATGTTGTGTATATAGCAGCACACTTTCTGAAAATACATGACAAGCACTGACCTGGGAAAATAGATAATTTTTTTTTTTTCAGCAAAATGCATCAGAGATCATCATAACCAGAAATCAGCACATACATAGGAAACCAGTCAGACTAAGCAGTGGTGACGATGTGATTTTATAAATCATAACAAGTGCTCATACTTAGAAATTAAGTTTTTGCACTATGCAGTTCTCAGTATGAGTTAAGTTATTCACTTCAGGGAGGGACAAATTCAGAACAAGATAATGTCCTAGTGTTTTGCCAAATAGAAAAATGCAACAAGAAGAAGGAAAACAGTCCAAGTCTAAACTCAAATAGTGACTGTTGAATTTCTATTTTGCTGAAAAATAGTCTACTCCTCTACTGAAAGTATACAGGATATATGTCTAAGGCTGTCAACTATGGAGTGGCTAAGAGCCAGTCTTAAATAATGAAGTGTTATATACTCTAAGACATTTAAAAAATATTAAAAAATACTGTTTGACTTTTGAAAGTCGATGATAATGAAAAATGTATTTAAGTAGTGCATTTAAAAATTATAAAATAACTTAGAGAATGCTATCAAGTGTGTAGTCAGATATTAATAATGTTACTGATAATATCCAGTTGGTAATTTTAGAAGTCCTTAGTACTCCTCAACTCTTCCTATAGTACTTATGATTACTATTTGTGGAAGTAATGCATCTTGCTACTGATCTTTCTCTTATTGAAAATGATGGGAGTCAGGGATAATCAGCACCCATCTGAATGAAACCATGAAAAATTGTATGCCTCTGCAAATTTTACTTAAATTGTAATATAATTGTGCTGTGACTCACTACAGAATTGATATCACAGGACATTTTGCTGATATTTTAATATACATCTAGAAAGGCTTTTTTTCCTGCTGTTATCCTGCATCATAAATTTCTTATCTGTCTTTCCACTTACTCTTTGAATATGTTTTATCTAACCTACCATTCATTATAGAAAATAATTCTCACTTATGGGAAATTTAAAAATAGAAGATTTTTTGCAAATGCAATATGTATTACTTTTTTTTATCTTAGCTCATTCACTTTTTAACAGTTTTTATATCTCATTTTACTTTATTCTTTTTCTGACCTTTTCCTTCAGTTTTGCCTTCAGCTTCATCCCTATACTTGTCAGCAATCGCACTTTTCTTACAAGATATCTGCCCTTTGTTCTTACATTTAAACTAGATCTACTTAGATGACTTGTCCACATGTAAAGTTTAACATCTGCTAACATACTTAAATTAGTAATTTTTTAAAAGAGTGTAGTTCCACTTTTACTTTTTGATAAAAGCTCATGATATCTTTCTTTAGGCTACCTTCATAGAAAGCATGTAATATTTCCATTTGGGGGTTCTTGAAGTTATGTATAGATTATCTTTCTCTCAAAACTCATTTGTTCATCTTGTTAAAATTAATTTACAGATTACAGCTTTCACTTTTCTGGTATCATTCAACAGTCTGCATTCTATTATTGATGTATTTTTCCCCCTCCCCCCAATAAAAACCACCCCCCCAAAACACAGTAGTGGAGATGCCATTAAAAGCTAATGTTCTCTGAAAGAAAATGGTCTTTTCTATTCTGGAGAGTTCTGTTCAGCAATTCGTGACAGAAATGTTTTCATATTGTCCAAAATGCTAAGCATATTTCCTAGAAAGGACTCCTTGCATCTGCCCTCTTCTTTTCCTTCTAACTTCTCATCCTTTTTCCCCTTTTTTTATTCTTAAGAAAATTCTCAAGAGAACCTCATGAATTATTCCCTTTCACATTGTCTTCTGCCATGGGGTAGTACGGACCTAGATACAAACGTCTCTTTATGCATGGTTAAATCATTCTTAGTACGACACAGTTAGGTGTCCATTTAAGGCAATGGTCATAAATATAAATGCCCTGTCTGCCAAGAATTTATTTTTTTGTATTTGTATTTATGACAGAATCCCAGGTGAGCCAGAAATGTCAGGGAATATGCCTCAATCTTTTTTTCTGCTCCTCAAAGGTAACAACTCTTAAAAGTAAAAAATCTCAAAAAAAATTATTAGGATGTAAAATAGAGGACTAAAATTTAAAGAAAATGAGGATTAATAGGCAAAACAGAATAGAAATTCAAAATTCATATAGAAGTATTTCTTTATCCAGTGTCCTAAAAGAGGGAATGCCTGCTTCCAGGGTTGACTTCAGTCAACTCAGTGACTTTCTGAATTGCTGCAGCAAGCTCTGCATGGTCTTGCTTCATTCCTCAGGAGGGTTTCATCCTCCCTGAAGCTTTGCCATTGCCCCTGTGATCTTGTGGAGTGTTTGCTGTGACTCTCTCACCCCTGTGTGAAGGAAAATGTAAGGGTCCTATGACATGAAGGGAAAACAAGAACCTCCTCCCCTTTGGTCTTGCCTTCAAGGATGATGCTTCTAACCTCTTCCTTTTTGGAAGACAGTAACTCATAGTCCAACAATGAGCAAATCAAACCCGTCAGTCATAGTACTGTAGTCAAAAAGCTACCAATCTTGTTCAACAGAAAAACTGCTTCCTGACCAGCTTATTTTGAACTTTCCTTAGTAAATAATAGTTAAATTGCAATGCAGCAATTGCAGTGTCATATCTCCAGTGTGGTCCAGCGGTATTCCGTGTGTGTTACAACCAGGATATATGAAGTTCACTTTAACAGCCTAGTTGCAGGTTTTCCTTGTACATTGTACATCCTTGTACATTTTCTTGTACATGCTTATGACACCTCTTAAACCCATCAGTTACATTTCTCTCATACCTTTTCTACTGAATTTTTTAATGAAGTGGTTGGATTTGGTTAACAGTGACTCGTCAAAGTCAGCATGTTTCTATTTTTATTTGTATTGAATTGCCCTTTATCTGTTACACGGTCTTTCTTTTAAGTAGGATGTATTATTACCTTTTCTCTTCTATTTAACGGGTCAAATACCAATTTTTTTTCTCTATTCCATCTTAAAAGTAAAGTGAAAATAGTTATTGTGAAAGATGCCAATCAGCTTTATCAAATCTATAATGCCTTTTTATTTACTTATGGATATGCCACAAGTATTTAGTCTTGACCACCAGTACAATAACCTCATTCAGTTCTCTTCCATCCTTTATTTTTCTCTTCCCTTTTTTTGAATCTGATTTTGAGTCCTAATTAATTCTTTAGCAGTGGGATAAATCACACAAAAGGGAAACTTTGGATACATATAAGACTTGCAAGATCTGGCATGTTTTATTTGTTTTGAATATTGAAGCTATTTTAATATTTATTTTAGTGATGGCATGATGAATGCTACTTTAGACTGTACATCATATTTTCATGACACTGTAAAGACACATTTAAACCAGGTACCAGTGTTGATCTGTAATCTTCTGGGTTAATGAAGTACAGTGAAAAAGATTGTGATGAGGTTTCATTCATGAGTACTGATTCCCGTTAAAATAATCTGGACATGCAAGTTCTATAACTTTAGCTTAATCAAAGTTATAATACTGCAGAACTTTATGATATGGCTTATTATGTACATCTTTTTATGGTGGGGACTATTTTAACTTTGAGCCAGCTGATGATTCTCTCTTTATGAAAAAGCATTAAGATCCTCATGGGCTTTCTCTTCTCTTGTGCTAGATCAGTCTGCTTCATTTTGTCTTCATTAGAAATGAAAGTGTTGATTTCAGAGGTGAACAGAATCATGTTCTGTGGACCATAATCTACTCTCATGCTTTCGACAGTGTAACTGTGATCATGATCTGGTCCTTTTCCTATCAGAGAGAGAGTGGGGCAAAGTAATTGCTTCTTGCAGAGCTGAGTCCCTTGTTCTGTGTTCTAGAGCTGTTTCTGCTAATCATATCCAAAATAGCTGAGTCTGTTAGTATTTTCCTGTTTGTTCTTCAGAAGTTAAAAATGAAAGGGCTTGTGACAGTGAAAGGTGGTAATATAACTTGTACATCCATTCCCCCTTGCCCTGAAGGAGTCTTTGAAAATAACCCCAGGCAAACCATGTTAAACTGCCTGGAAGGTAGCACTATACATTTTTGACATCTACAGACAGAAACTGTTAATAAAAGGAAAGGGACATTGTGGATTTCTGAATCGATTGGTTCTTCCAAACCCATTTCTTAACACAGTCTATTGAACACATCTTTAGAAGAGTAGCTGAAATGATAATTCGGTACTCCTAGCTGTTTAAGACAGTCTTCTGTGTGAGCTGAAATATATGAATACCAGAGGTGTTCAAATATTGTTATTCTTGTTCTCCATAGACTTATCTTCCTGTACATTGCAGCTGATTCTGTCTAGTTTCACTGGGGATTCCAGAATACATCAGTGACACATTTTTTTTAGAAATTCAGACATTTCTAAAAGTAGACTTAGGATATAAAGACAGCAAATAACAACTTACTTGATTTGCATCATCATTTTTTTTGGTATTTTACAATATATTTATATCTGCCCCCGCCTGTTCTATTTTTAAGTTTTCTATAGAAAATACTAATTAGCAGATTCTGCAGAAACATGGAAATATTTTAAGGAAGGTACAGAGCTAGCGATTTTATTTATATTAATGTTTTCCTTTCGGTAAACTGTCTTTTAAATACATCTTGAATTTTCTATCATATTATTCATTCAAATATTATTTATTATTGTCCTACTGCTATAGTAACTTTTACTCCTTTTTTCAGAGATGCTAGAACTTCTATGACACCTACCTTTCTTTTCACTCTTGCCCATCTTCTCTGTATTTTAAAATTAGCGGAAAACTATTTAATCTATTGTGTTATAAGCTGACTTCAGAATTTTTGTAAGCACATTTTTTCACTACCATAGCATCTTTCTCCCCCAACCCTTTCTTTTCAGTTCAAACTCACTGTTGTCTCTGTTCTTTTCTACATATGTATATAGAGAGACGCAGGTTATATCTGCACTCTATATTGCTGATACTAGCAAATTCAGCTTGTGCTATTAATTTCTGATTAGCGTACGAAAAAATTGCAGTTTGATATTTATGTACAGTTATAGACTTATTCTTCTCATTTTTTTCTGCAGTATACATTCCCTCAGCTAGGTGAAAACCAGCATCATTTCTGAATGCTTTTATTACTAGTTACATATTTATTTTTCCAACTTGTCCAGGTCATTTTGCAGTAATTTTGCTATCCTACTAGAGTTAATGCTTTCCACAGCTTTTATAAGAATTGTGTGAAAGAGTTTTATAGGATACAAAAAGAACTAAACTTTTCAGGTTATTATTTTAGAAAAGAAGTCTTAAAAGAGCAACCTGGACTAGGCTACAGCTAGCAGGAAAGGTCAGTCCTTCTTAAAAGCATGAGAAAGATGCTTTGTTAATAATAATGGCTTTTTGTGGCTCACAGTCCTGACTTTCAAATCATTGCTATAGTACATTGAATAGGAGGGCCACATCACCAGTAACAAAAGTGTTTTGATATCCAAGAGTCCCTTTCACTGAACAGAGAGGCACAGTTGCTTAAACACCAAAAAAAGAAAGTCTTTCTGCCCCTCCCTCACAAGCATCCTAGGAGGAAGAGTTAAGATAGGTAGGACATAATTACCTATTGGGAATTTGGCTCAACTAGCATTTGTAATATTTAAAAAAATAATAACAACTAAAAAAACATCCTCCAGAAGTGTACCAAGGTATTGATTCAGTACTGACTCAAAAAGAAAATTGCTACCCACCTGTAAAATCACCAGTACCGCTACTTGCAAAAGTGACATGAAGCAAATTACTTATCCAGATCAAGCCTGCTTAATTTGTGAGCTCTGACAGGTTTACAACAGAAGATGGTATGTCTACCGTGCTTTTCAAATGATGACATTTAAGATTTCTCTGAATCAAAGTCCACAGTGATATATCTACCCATACTCCTATCACCATATATCCATTCATATCTAAATTTTATTGATGATCTACTTTAGTACAGACCGATTTCTCTTTCATCACCCAAAGTTCTGTGCCATATGTAAATGTTGTCACCTTCCTGTGTATTCTTCCTTTCCTTGTCATTTTTAGACTGTTTTTATATAGCCATCTTGATAATCTAGAGCTCCTTTTTCAAAAGCTTGCATTCAGAACTTTTTCTATTTGGATATAAGTAACCTTTGTCTCCACTGCCAAAGTGTTTTCATTATTCTGTTAAAAAGGGGAGATAAAATAAACTAATAATTTTCCTAAATTTAGTATGAATTATGGCAATGCCTTTATCTGTCAGTACTTTTAATGGTTCCTGTAGTTTTGCTTGATTTTTGTGTAGGTTTCTATTTCTAGTTCACATCTATATAACTAAAATGCTTAATTTTAACTGTAGTATATTTTACGGCGTTTTAACAATTTTTATTTGTTTACATTTACCATGATTAATACTGTGACAAATGTACATGTCATGATCATGAAAACCTTGGAACATTGGGAAAAATTGCTCAATAAAGCAATGGTGCTCTTTCTCCATCCATCATCTGGTCATGCTTCAACTCTGAGCTGAAGAAAAAGTCTTGAGGATGGTCATCACTACAGTCTCCTTCTGGCTATTCTCAGTTGGGCTCCTTTTGCCTTTTGTTATGTTTGCTGTTCTGTCTTCTCCTGACTCTCATTTTGGCAATGCTTTATAGGTAATAAGATTGATACAACCATACATTTTTATACTGTCTTTGCAACATCTGTACAGTAATGACATATTTTGATGGTTACTTGCCTGAGTTGGACTTGTTACATCTGGAGGTGAAAGCTTCCATTTTCTATTTCCTACATTCCAAAACATTCTGCCAAGCCCTGATGGAGAATCAACTTTTTAGTCTTTCTTGCTTTTCACAGGATTACTTTTTTCTTTGAAGCTTGCTCTGGGCTCTGTCTAGTCTGATAAAGAATGTAGATGTACTCTTCAAAGTGGATGGGAATTACAAAAAAAGATGCATTTGTGCATTGGGGAACAGGTGCATCAATGATAGAATGATAGAATCATAGAATCATGGATTACTTTTTTCTTTGAAGCTTGCTCTGGGCTCTGTCTAGTCTGATAAAGAATGTAGATGTACTCTTCAAAGTGGATGGGAATTACAAAAAAAGATGCATTTGTGCATTGGGGAACAGGTGCATCAATGATAGAATGATAGAATCATAGAATCATTAAGGTTGGAAGAGACCTCTAAGATCATCGAGTCCAACCGTCAATCCAAAATCACCATGCCCACTAAACCATGTCCGTAAGCGCCTCATCTACACGTCTTTTAAATACCTCCAGGGATGGTGACTTAACCA